>NW_024870872.1:1662500-1871116 GCF_019054845.1 Dipodomys spectabilis | reverse complement strand
AATTATGAAAAATTCAAGTTATTATGAGTTAGATGATATAGTCATTCCTGAAGGTCAAAAATGAAACCTCTTGAAGCTTCTTTATCTGTTAAATAAAAGGTATTTGCACTCAAAATATTTCATTCATCTCTCCAGCAATGGTATAACCAAACCACCTCTATGCCAAATAGCTTCTCAGCTTAATTCAAGTAAATTTTTAGGTGTCCCTAAATATTCTGTTTAAGTTATCACAATTCTATAGAAATATTATGCACCACTCTAGAAATTAAATCTGAAATCGTAAAGAATTCGGATTAATAATTAGCTTTCACTATGTTGCCATAAAGAGGTGAACCCTTTCAAGTAGGCATAGTCTTAGAGATTTGGTCACTGAGAATGAGTGATCAAAAAGGATGCTAAGATCAAAGTCCTTTTTCTTCTTCCTTCTTTTTCTTCTCTGTCTCCTTCTCCCTCTCCTTCTTCCCCTCCTCATCTTTCTCCCTTTCCCCACTTCTATTCCTCCTCTTCTTTGCTTCCTGGCTTCCATGAACACACATACTTCATCACATGTTCCTGACATGGGGTAATGTACCACCACCAAACCAAAGCAATGATGATAAGAAACATAAACTGAAATGTATAAAAGCAGAAGTCAAGATTAATCTTTCCTTCTTATAAGTTATTTTTATAAAGTAGTTTGTCATATTAATAGGAGACTGACACAGCATGCTCTCATTTATTCTAAGGGATATAATTTACTGGAAAAAAATCTGACCAACATCACCCTAATGAAATGAATGATTAAATTAATATTATATTAGGACAAATCTACTTTAAAATATTAGATACACTTCAATAAGAGGCAAAAAATTCACCACTTTTTTGCTGTGAAAAGACAGCAGAATTCACCCTGTTCCTCAAGGAAATTGATCTATAATTGGCAATATTGTCAATTTAATAAATGATGTAAGAATACTGAAGAATATTTCAACCCAAACTGCATGATATGAAATTTACTTTGTCCCTGTAAACAATCTTTTAATTCCATGTCTTTTTCCCAAAATGAGAAATTACCAAAAAATAAGCTAGATATAGCGTAAATTCCCTGTTATCTCACATTTGTGGAAGCCATAGGTAGATATCATCGCTCATGGAGATTTGGCCTGAAAAAAAAATCTAAAGTGGTTAGATCCTTAGAAACTTCAAGCACCAGTAATGCCAAAGGAAAAACAAAAGAAGAAAACAGAAAGGAAAGGATAGAAAAGGGAACTATTTCCTCTTCCTTCTTGTAGTTTGATGTCATTAGATACAATAATTGAGAGTATTTTGTTTACTGTTTGAGGATTCAGGCCTCTCTAATATGAAAGCAATTATATCAAATAATTATTGTATTACTACTATTTATTAACTTATTATTCTTGGAGATTGAACCCATGGCTTTGTTTATATTAGTCTAGTTCTACAACTGAGCAGTACTCCAGCTCTCTTGTACAGTTTTGGTAATTGTTTATGAATTCTTCAATAGTTAGCTATTCTACTTTTCATCTTATATTTTCTCTCCCACCTTTTCCCCTATATATTTTAGTTTATGTTTTGAAAACTTTCCTCAATTTTATCTTCTATACGTAGAATCTTGCTGTTGAGTTTACAGAGAAGTCGGGTGTTTTATGACATCTTTTGCAATTATATACATATATATGGAATTCACAAGTATGATTGATTCTTAGAGTTCATTGCAATAAGCAACAACATTTATCTCGTCATATGCACATAGGCATTGAGCCATTGTGATCCTCTCCTAAGAATAGCTTCCCTTCTTCTTGCCATGCAAATGCTTAGAGGGCTGTTAGTTAATCATGTCCAAGTGTAATTATTTGTCTTTTACTATCTATTGTATTAAATTGTAGATTTATGGACATAGTGCAGTTATTACAAATGAGGAAAACCATGCAGCATATATTTATTAGGATCTGACTTATTTAACTTAATATCATTTTTTTCCAGTCTTTCCATTTCCTCAGGAATGGTGTAATGCCATTCTTTCCAATGGAAGCACAGAATTGCATCAATACAAGATAATTGAAAACCCAGAAATGAATCCACTCCTATAGGTACATAATCTTTAATAAGGGAGCCAGAAACACAGGATGAATGAAAGACAGCCTCTTCAAAAAATTGTGCTGGTTGAATTGGCTGTACTCAGAAAACTGAAGTTAGATCCTTATATATCCCCCTGCACCAGAATTGATTCCAAATGGATCAGAGACCTCCATGTAAGTCCAGATACCTTGAGAATGTTACAGGAAGTGTTAGTGGAAACCCGAGGGCTCCTTGGCACAGGTCACAACTTACAAAGTAAATCTGGATAAATGGGATTACATTAAACCAAATCAATCATTTGTCAGACTCAAAAGCCATGAAGAAAAAAAGAGATAGTGTAGCACAGATTTATTAGGGAGCAAACCTATAGATGAGAGCCTCAGCCAAGCTAAACACTTACTCCATTTTCTAACTAGGTTATTTATTTTGGTTTTACATGAATACAAGGGTTTTCTGGTGGGGATTAGTAAGAAAACTACTAATGCTAAAACACAGATAGCATGTAGAATGAGTTGTAGCTGGAGAAAGGGCGGGATTAAGGTGGGGGGCGGTGGGGAGGTGTAGTTCAAAGACTTGGCTTGGTGCCAGCTAAGTAATGTAAAACTGCACAAAGGAAGAGACGTAAAACAGGAGTGGTTATAAACAAAAGCACTGGTCGGAAGCCTCAAAATAAGGACCTCAGTCTGTGTGAACCAAACAGTCTCTAACATGAGATTCTTTTTAAATTAACAAGCACGATTTTAGATTTTTGCAGAGTGGGATGGTGCATAGTCACAGGCAATGTCTGCTTTGTCAGGTAATCCAGTCTGCTCTTTCAAATGTAACCCATAGCCAGGTTTCAATGCAAATGACTACAATGAGATTGTACAAATGAGACTGCGACTTTTCCCTCTCATGAATCAAAATTTTGTCAAATGATTTCTGTCTTCCAGATGTTTGCACAACATTTCTCATGATCTTTTCTAATATATTGTCTTCATTATTGATGTTCATATTACTTTTTTGTAGTTGTCTTGTGTGTATATGACATTTATAGGGCTTGAACTCAATGTTTATTGTCTCCCTTGTATTTTTTTGTTCATGGCTGATGACAATCTATTCCTTGAGCCACATCTTCACCTTCTGCTTCTTGTCTGTTTCAACTGACATTTAACCTAAATCTTCAGGTCTTAGCCTCCTGAGTTTCTAGGATTCTACACATGAGTTGCTAACACCAAGCTTTACTTTACCGTTATTTTAATTATGTGTTAGAAGAAAGTGGAAGCATATTTGTGTTAAGTGTGCAATTTTCAAATACAAGTTAGAATGAACTTGATATAATGTAACTGTTATCAATTTTAAGTTAAATCAGTGAATATTACACATTCCCAAAGAAATATAATTGGAAAAAAGGCATAATTGTTTTCTTGAAACAAGTAATAGAAACATGAATTTCTTTCACTTTACAAATCATGTTTTATATAACTTTATTAGCAGACTTCCATGACTATAAGTAAATCTACTAATTGTATACCACCAGATGTAAAATGTAGCTCACAAAACACTTAAGTCTTAGGTCTGGACGATTGTACCTGAATAGTGAATTACTTAATTGCAATTTGAACGCATAAAAATAGCGCATTTTCATCTCATGAGAAAACAACCTTTTTCCATCTCAAATTTATTTCCTGAAAGGCATTTTTAGAGAGAATCTATTTTCATTTTTAGATGAAAGGATTGTAGGAAACTATGTTCATAATCTGGCTCCTCCTCCCACACCTCAACACCTAAAACACAAATTTCACAACGCATTTACAAGAAACAATAAAAAACCCTGGTGGCTCATTGGAGATTAGAGTCTCATGGACTTTCCTGCCTAGACTGGTTTTGAACCATGATTTTCAGCTCTCAGCCTCCTTAGTAGCTAGGATTACAAGCATGAGCCGCTAGCACCTAGCTACATAATTAATTTTTACATATTAATGAAGTATTGAGTGGTAATCCCATTCATTATTATGTTGTGTAATGATCAAGCTACATCATATCCATTAATTTCTACAGATAACATTTCTTTTTATTGAGAATGCTCAAAACCTTATCTTCTGGCTCTGATGAAATATCTACTCTGGGAATGCTCAGATGCAGAACATTTTTACAAAACCCAGAATATAACTCTGCTGTCTGAGGGAGTGGCTCTCTGAATAAATTAACAAACAAACCCAAAAAATCAGCCATGAGTACAAGATGTGAGTGTCCCTGGCTGCTACTCCATGGACAAGGAGCATGGAAGGGCTTCCTGAGCCTGCTGCAGAGAGTATGGAAGAAAGTTTCCTTGCCAGCCTGAGTACAAAAGTTGGCATCACCCCTCCTGGGCCTGTGTTTCTTGTCTTCTCCCCACAGCAGAGCAGAATATTCCTGTGCTCCATGAAGGATAAATATTGTACAAGCTGATCCACAGACTGGCTTCTGTTCAATCTGTACTCTTTTCTAGGTGGGCGGCCCCTGCCCTGTGGTGTATGTGTGCTCCCAGGGGCTGATCCTCAGGGCCCAGGCCCACGGGGCAGGCATGTGCTAGATGTGAGTCAGTGACATTGTGTCATTCACACAGCAGCTGCCTGGTTGCTGCCCTAGCTGAACAGCAGGTGCACCCTGATCTTCTCCCACAGTCTCAGGAGAGGTGCCCACAAGGGTATGATATGGGCATGCTGCCTCTAGGATCCTACTTCACCAGACAGACCAGCATGCCAGATGAAGTGGTTGCCGCCTGAATTACTAATTAATTTATGGAGCAGTATTAAACAAAGTGATACACATTACTGTATGATATGTAATGCTCTATCCTTGAGTCTCTAGTCCACAATCATTGAACTTTATACTAGCAAGAATGGATTTTATTGTTTGTATTCATAAGGCCATAATGGAAAACTGAAATAAAAGTACAACAAAACTCTTACCCGTAAACACGTGATTAAATTTCCGAAGTTGAAAAAAATTGTATGTAAGTAGTATAAATAAAGTTATACTAGAATAGTAAAATACACACAAAATATATTACATTAGTTACATTCAAGTGTAAAATAAGTAACTACAGACAGAATTACTACTGGATAAAAAAATATTACAATGGTTTAACAGGTTGAAGTGATATAGTTTATATATTTTTTTATAAAACTTATTTATATCTCCAAGTTCTGTTTATCTCAATGAAGGGAACTGTTAGAAAGTAGATATTATATGTGGCACCTCTTGCTTGCAGTACCACAAAGGGGAGTGGCACTTCCTAATGGGAGTCCTGGGATGAAACCCACACCCAGCCCATGTAGGCCCATCAGAGGTCTGTGTAGTGAACCTAAGGGGGCCCAGGACACTGCATTGCTGCTGCAGCAATATAGCACTTGTTGAGGTGGGCTGTAGCCAACAAGTCTCCATTAGTGACCAAACCAAGCAACCCAGACTCATATGTCAAAGCCAGGGAGAAGGCAGGGCAGACGCCAAGTCCTGCCTTCCATCTGTGCAGCCTACACTGCCAAGGCCAGGCCCATTCCCCTGCTTTGGAGAACAACGAGGGTAGGGGGTGAGCCCATTGCCTCCAAATGGAGTATCCCTGGAATGGTATCCAGAGCTGGGCCCATGTGGTCCAGAAGGGTGACAGAGGAGACTACACAGCAAAGCCAAAGGGGCTTCAGTCCCTCGGTGCTGCAGCTGGTGTGCTGCAAGTCCAGGCTCCTCTGGCACGTATGGGCATATGAAGGGTTGGCCCTGTACCCGACTCCACAGGGACCAGAATATGGAGGTCCACAGAGATGCTGAAGGGGCTCCAGGTTGCTGAGCTGCTACAGCTGTCACAAGCCAGCTGGCAGAGGGGCAAGCACATGGCTCCAGTCCCCATTCCCCCTTATTGCCTGATGAGGTGAACCATGGCTGGGCTACCTGGCCCCAAGGAGGCAGACTGCATGTTCAGCCTTCCTTTAACCATGGACTGTGCAGTGTACAAACATGGTGTCCCCCACTCCGCACTCATGGGGAGAGACAGTGACCCCAGAACAGAGTCTCCCTGTTGGATGGGCCACTCACTCAGGAGCACAGAAGACCAGTACTAGCACAGCTGGAGGAGGAAAGGGCAGCAGTGGCCTCAAGTCCAGCCCCATAGCTGCCAGCTGCTGGGTGAAATGGAGTAACTATTATTGGGAAGTTAGGTGGGATGCGTGGGCGGGGTTCATCTAGCAATTCTGGGGAGCATGCATACACATCCACTCACTGCACATCCACCATAAGGGAGTTGGCTCCACATCTCAACTGGTGACCTAAGGAGGCACCCACTCCCACAGGGACTACAGAAATGGAGTTTCACGTAGTGACTTGGAAAGGGCTCCAGGGCCCAGCCTTGGAGCAATGAACCATTGGCAAAAAAAAAAAAAAAAAGAAAAAGAAAAATGAAAAATGTCCAGAAAAACTATTCATCGATGATAACCTATTACACTTTAAAAACAGTTTTGCTTTCCTCTTGTCCTATATTTTTGCATGGGGACTCTGAATTAACCAGAAATCTCCAGGATTTCTTCATGCATAGTAACACAAATAAATATAGCTTCTATTCTTTTTTAATTAAGAGAAGTTGCATTTAGTCCTTGCCCATGTTTGATTCATGAAAAGAAATCCTGAAGTGTATCTATAAAACACCAAACTCAGCATTTCTTCTGAACACCTCACTGAAGAAAGAGAATAAAATGACCAAGCAACAGGTATCACCCATATTGTCACCTAGCTCTGATTAGAAAATAATCCTGCCTGCACATGAAGATCGCTTATGCAAAATGTTTTCCAACAGCTCTTGTTGTTATCTTACACTTATCTTCCTCTTCCTGCCTCCTCTCCTGCTCCTCTTCCCTAGGGTCCTGTTTCCCTCTTCCTTCTCTCCTACCTCTACTTTCTCCCTGTCCCCTCCTTTTCTCTGTCGTGCTATGCCCTTTCTCCTCTCTTACCCCTTCCTCATCCTTTCCTTTCCTCTTTCTCCTACACTTTCACTTTCTTCTACATCTTTATGGTCCTGGGAGTTGGACACGCACTAAGCAAATGCTCTGCTGCTTGCTATAGGCCTCCAGTCTGGACTTCATTTCAATGACACTCTATTTCTTTGCTACAAACCCAACAAAGTCTTTTGATTCAGGATTGAATTCATTGTACATATTCTACATCATGAATATGTGCCACTTCATACAGTGTGGCTAATAGGTTTGGATTATGCTTTGGGCTTCAGTTAAACTCATCAGAAACAACGTCTTTGAAGGCAAGCTAATGTGATCCTGTTACTACCACATTAATGAACTCGTTACTTTGTATCTTGCACAAGTACTTCTATATTGCTCCCAGTTTAATGAACTGTCACTTTGTGGTAGCACCCACAGTAATATTAACCCAAGGATTGCTGGGGATCAGAAGATTAAGTCCAGAGAGGAAATTCTATGAGATATGCTCTCAAATTAACTATTAAAACGCCAGAAGAAAACTTGTGACTACGTGGTATAGTGCCATACTTCCACAGAATAAGCTGTCGACAGAACCCAGGCCTGAGTTGAAGACCTGTGGTGGGTGCATGCACGCACGCACGCACACACAATTTCCCAGCTAGAGCAAGTCATATCTGAGTTCCAATCCTGTGTCTGGATATTTTTGAAAGCTGTATCATCAACTTACATAATTTTAATAAATGACATCCTGCTCACTATTATTTAATCCTGGTTGGAAAATATTTTAAGACATATTTTCATGTAGAAAATTGAGTTTTTTCCCCAAATCGTGACTGTCTTGGTTTATATGAAAGAAAGAATTGTGCCTTTAATTCATTAGTTCATAAATTAAAAAAGTAATCCTAACCCTAGAACCAATTGCCTTTGCATTCAAAAACCCACACAAATATATTAAATTTATACATCCTATGTTTGATTCAACTCATCTTTCTTAAAATAGTTTTACTCAATATCTTGTCATTTTTCTAACACGAACCTTAACTGGAACATGCAGGCTAATCCTCACACTAATCATATCCTAATCCTAATATTATTAGCAGTTTCCTATTTCCTATTCATACTAATTCTATCTTGACTTGTTATTCGAAGATTTACTTTCAGTTTGACCCTAAAATTTCAATTTCCCTAATGCTAACACTAAGCCCAGCTGGAACTGAAACCTAACTTTCAACCTAATAATAATCCAAAATTAATATTAAAAAATATTCTAGTTTTTTTTTAATTTAATTTAATTTTATTTGTGAACATACTGTACAAAGGAGTTACAGTTACATGGGCAGGATAATGTGTACATTTCTTACCAAGCATTGCAGCCTCCTCCTTTGTTTACCCTTCAGATCCCTTCCCAGCCTCCCCCCTCCCCCCCTAATCCCAATCCTTCTCCTTCCTCCCCCCGCCAGCCCCCGCCCCCCGCCCCGCACCAACGTTGTAAAGTTCGTCTAGTTTTTATTCATTGGAATGAATATTCCAGTTTGCACTCTGGAAATGAGTTTCAATTTGCCCTAATTCCAACAAATTTCCTGACTATCTCTGAAGTTATCTTGTTCCTAACATGAACCATTATATTACTTGTCATCAAATTCTCTTATCAGGAAAAACACTGTAGTTTCCATTGATCCTACCTTTTCCTGAACCACTGTATCCTAAAACAATTTCATATTTACTTATCATCCAGTCCATTACTCAATGCTAACTCTCAACCTAAACCTGGCTGGAAAACTCTCATTAATCATTACAAGAATGATCACTGAGAAATAAATATATAATGGTAATGCTCTAGTTACTATTCAGTCTCACATTTTTGTTTCTACTTGTTAGTGAAAACTCAATTTTATACTAAAACTTTCCTATTCATAACACTAATCATAATCAGAACAAAATACTGACACTGATTTTAATCCCAATTATATGTCAAGACTAACACTTACTTGTTAGTGTTACCCTAGTTTTCATTCATCCTAACTTGATTCAAATATGCCTTCCAAACATAGGTTTCAATTTTTTCCAATATCTTAGTCATTCTCTAACCCTAAACTTATCTGGAATATTGAGAATAAATATAAGCCTAATTGCAAGTAGATTCTAATATTAATAGCAGTACTCTAGTTCAGATTCATTCTAATTCTTACCAGACTTATTCCAAAATTTACCATCAATTTGAGCCTCATTTTTTTTTTCTCCTTCACTCTAACACTAATCGTGGCTGGAATCCTAACCATAACCTTAACACTAATGGTATCGCAATTCTAAAATTTATGAAAAATGCTGGTTTTGTGCAATCCTAACTGAAATTCCACTAGTAATTCTTGAAATAAATTGCAAGTTTTCCTAAACCCTACAGATTTTCTCATTCTTATCTCTGAACCTATCCTGTTCCATAAGAGGAATCATTAAACCAATTGATCTCAAATCCTGATATTATGAAATACATTGTACTTCCATTATCCCAGCTTCCCTGAATTCCTAGAACCTATAATAAGTTCAGATTTAATTAACATTTATCCCATTCCTTTTTTTTTCTTTTTGTTGGTTGTGTGGTTTCATCTCTGGGCCTGGGCATAATCCCTGAGTTCTAGGCATGGGCATGATCCCTGAGTTCTTTAACTCAAGGTGTGCACTTTACCACTTGAGCCACAGCACCACTTTCTGGTTTTCTGGTGGTTAATTGGAGATAAAATTCTCACAGACTTTCCTGCCTGTGCTGGCTTTGAACTGCGATCCTCAGAAATCAGCTTCCTGAATAGGTAGGATAATAGGCGCGAGCCACCAGTTTAATATATATCTTTACTCAATCCTTAGCCTCCTTTAACCAGAAACCTAATCCTAATCACAACCTAAATTAACACCAAATGGTTAATGTAAGGAAAATTGTCTGGATTCTATTCAATCACACATTTTTTTGCTTCTACTTTGTGGAAAACTAAATTGTACCCTAAAGCTTATCCTTCCCTAATACTAACAAGAACTAAAACAGTAATACTTTAAACCAAATTATATATGAATGTTTAAAATAACACCCACACTTGTTTTCATTCATTCTAACTTTGATGTCATTCATTCTTCTTAAAATATGTGGCAGTTTTACACAATATCCTACATTATTTTTCATCCTAAACCCAGCTCTAACTGGAACACCTTGCCTAATCCTAAACCTACATATAACCGAATCATAATGTTAATAGCTAGCCTCTATTTCACAATTATCCTATCTCTTGCTCAGCGTGTAGGTCTAAATTTTACTTGTATTTTGAACTTAAATTTTTAAAAGTGTTTTTCTATTTCCTGTTAAGTTTTATTTTTCATTTCTTTTTAAATTTTATTTTATTGTAATGAGGCTTACATAGGGATTACAGTTACATGTGTAAGGTATTGAGTACATTTCTTGTTGAGCATTGTTACCCCCTTCTTTGTTGTTGTCCCACTATCCCTTCCCTCTCCCACCTCCATCACTCTTCTCTCCACATGGTGTAAAGTTCATTTTCTGTGTAGTGTGCTATGAGTATTATTGTTGCAATAGGTCATCCTGTGTTGAATCTAAATTTTCTATTTCTCTAATCCTAATTCTAATTCTGTCTGGTATCCTAACCCTAACCATAATAATAGTGATAGCTCAATTCAGAAGTTAACAGAAAATACCCTTTTTTGTTCATCCTGATAATCTACTGTACGTCTGGAATTAAGTTGCAGTTTAGCTTAAATCTTCCAAATTACTTTATATGTGCATATATAAAGATGTAATTTTATGTGAAATACTGAAGATCTTTGGAGAAAGGAGTAACAAAAAGGAAATAGAGGAAGTAAAATCAAATATTTTAATCTATTATGGAAAGAGAATAATTAAACTGCCACTTCTGAAAATTAATAACCATTAACAAAATAACTAAAAATAAATAAATAAATAATACACTGCCTTAAAGTGTTCTTGAAGAGAACCATGATATGTCTTGTGAAAGAAATACTTGTGTTAGATAAACTTTGTTCATGCATAATTTATATTGTTATTGGCCAATTATTTAACTTAATGAATAAAAATTTATCAAATAAGATTTCTTGACAAAATATAAATCAGTTACTCAATAATTGTTTGAGAAAAAGTTATAGTCATGAGTTTTAAGAAGCTAAATTTCTATTTCCCTACAAAGCAATGATTTAGGTTTACTAATCTATTATTTCTAGTAAGTTTAGAGAACATAATTGACATGTAAAACAATGAACTGTACATATTGTGTTTTGGATTTTACACATTGTCTTTTATTCAAATGAATACTTAGGTTTACTTTTCAAAATAAATGCAATTTTATCTCCTTTCAGAACAAGTACTTACCCTGCAATTAAATGTATTAGGATATTTAGGTATTTAAAAGCTATATCTTCTATGTTTGTTATGTAGCTCTACATATTCAAAATGACATGACTTTTCTATTCGTACATGTCTAACCTGTGAGCTTTTTGCTTCATCAATATACATTATCTCATGAGGTTGTTGTGAAGGCTCCAGTAACCAGTGTGATCAAAAACATTTGCTGGATTCTAAATTTTAAATCTAATCATTTTTAGCCTTTGATTATATCAGTTATTGTCTCTTCAGAGCAATTAAACTAAAATAAATACTACTTTTTAACATTTCACTCACATTGCAAATAATATTAACATAGGTTAAACAGAGATGAATCATTTCAAAGTCACCATATTTGATGATCTTAGCATGAAGAATGTAGAGAGTATAAGAACCCTATACTCAATATTTTTGGTTAGATTAAATTAAATTGTATATCTGGATTTCTAAATTGGAGTAAATCGCATGGAAATAGGAAAACAATAAGAAAAATGATTACTTTGGAATAATTTTCTTCTTAAAATTTTTTATTGTGAAAATACCATTCAGAGGGGTTACAAAAATATGGGCAAGGTAATCAGTTCATTTCTTATCAAGCATTGTTGCCTCCTCCTTTGTTTCCCCTTACCATCCTTTCCCATCTCTACCCCTTTGCCAGCCAAAGTTGTAAAGTTCGTCTTTCAACATAACGTCTTGTACATCTCATTGTTGCAATGGGTCCAATGGTATCCCTAAAATTATGAAGCAAAAATATCTCTAAGAAATATATTTTTCAATAAAATGTTTCAATCCTTAGGTCAAGTGCTTTATCCTTCAAATATTGAAGGATAAATTTTTTCTCAAAATAGAAATTCTGCAAATAATCTAATGTATGTTTTCATGCACAAAATTTTATGACTTCTAGTCTTGTTATGTGATTTTCATTATATTTTTATTGAGAAATGATTCCTAATTATATTTATTACAAACTTCTGTATGTATACAAATCATGCCTGTACACGCTAAGTTACATAATTTAATACACAAACAAAATTATCTTTTTTCCTGTCTCTCACAAGTAAGGATGAAGTGCTGAAATATATTAAATGAAAGCACTCTAAAAGAGAGTCTATGTGTATCATTTAAACGACTTGTTTTTCCCCTTCCCCTCCACAAATTATACCGACATGAAATACAGTGAAAGCAGGGGTTATACTGTGGGGGAGGGACATACAAAGCAACAAAGAAATAATCTTATAAATGCGTTAGAAACAATGGCATGAAAGAAAAAAAAAATTTGAATACATACCTTAGGGTTCATTTCCCTAACATCACCTTATCTGACCTTTTCTGCTTGACTCAGACATATACTAGATATTGCAAATAAGGGAAACCATGAAACCTATGTTTCTTTGGGCTTGGCTTACTTCACTTAATATAATTTTTTCCAAGGCTTTCCATTTCCTAACAAATGGGGCAATGCCATTCTTTCTGATTGACGCAACAATGAGAAGTACAAGTAGTTATGTTGAAAACGAACTTTACAATTTTGGTGGGGGGGGGGCGGGGAAGATTAGGTGGGGAGGCGGCAGGAGGATGGGAAGGGATGGGAAGGGGAAACAAAGGAGGAGGCTCAATGCTTGATAAGAAATGTACTCATTATCTTGCTCATGTAATTGTAACCCCTCAGTATTTTCACAATAAAAAATAAATAAAAATTTAAAAAAAAATAAAAGAAAGTCTATGTGGACTGGAAATTTGCAACTTGAGGATGGGATCATGAGCACTTTCTATTTGGCTGAACAGGAGTTCTTGTCTCTAAAGTACTTTCTTGCCATTTAATCACACAGGGAAAGCCACAAAATTTGAAGTTCATATGAAAGAATTACATTCCTAAAAGTTGTGGCAACTCTGCTCAAAAGCTCAATTTTATCACTAGTTCTTTGTGCTTGCTGGCTGATCAATTTCCCTATCATATTTACATATTATTAAGCATATTAGTCATTCAACTGGCAGTACATGGCAGAAGACTCTTGAAATCACATGTATTGCGATGTAATATTTAGAAGAGAAGAAAAAGATTATATTGACCTCCAATTCCTCCCTTTGGCCTTCAATATAGTAGTTAATTGTCAAAATAATCACATAAGATGTTAGTCTATTTTCCAAATTATTTAGAGATTAAGCAAATGCTTTTTGCAGTAAAGTGATGACAGTAGTATCACAGCTCTGATATGAGCACCTCCTCCATAACAAGTAATGCTCTATGGACTGTAAATATGGACGCCACACTAAATTTTCTCTCTCTCTCTCTCTCTCTCTCTCTCTCTCTCTCTCTCTCTCTCTTACTCTTTCTCTCTCTCTCTCTCCATACACACATACACACACAGAGCGCCCACCCAGATACATCGAAGATCAGTTCCATTCCTCTGTAATTATAGTTGATTGATGTTTGTTCCCTTGCTTTTCTTTGATTCAGGATCTTGCTTGGACCTTTATGTTTCCCCGAGATCAAGCCCCTTCTTAGTATACCGTAGATCTTTGTATGCTTCAGGCCAATTAACAGTACCTTGAATACAATATCTTCAAACTTGACATTCAAGTCAAACTCCATGAATTCATACTACTATTCCAAAATACTAAAATGTATTGGATCTAGGAACAAAATGCCCACCTTGTTATTTTAGAAGGAATTGACATCATGAAAAATGAGAATATTAATTAGGAACTGAGGTAAGAGAATGGGTGTATGTGGGAAAATGTAGAACACTGTATGTGTGTTAGAAATACAGAATAATAGGCTCATTTATTGAAAACTTGTCATCCTATATTGAAAGCTCAATTCATGTATACAGTTTTCCAGTTACTTTGCTTACCTAGCACTTCTGATCACAAATCCTCTTATGAATGTTTATATTATCTTTGAATAAATCACACAATTTGTAGGTACTTATCATCTTAAGGAAAGACAGTCTGCTTCTACGTTTTTCATTATATGTGACAAACCCTTATTTTTTGTTTCTCTGTTTGCTGAATAAATGTATTCCTGGAAACAGGATGTTGACAGCAAATCTGAGTGTCATTTTCATTTTGTAAATTTTAAATATAATATAAACTTTGTATTGACTAGTTATTTTTTAAATGATTAATATTCATGAACACAATATTTTGGTGCCTTTAAGCCAATTGAGATTTTCTGTGGTAGTCCTTGTGTCTAATTGACGTAACCATTATGTTATTCATGTATAAACATTGCATTGCACTTTTTTATTTTTATATATAAAATAATCCCCAAGGGTTTACTTTAAAATGATAATGGGGAGAGGTTGTCTTCTTGTTCCAAACTTTATATTTACGTCAGTAAAAGTACTAGAAACACATGATGTTTACTGGAGCAATATAAAAGATGAGAACATATTTCTAAAGAGAATAGATTTATTTATTAAAACATAGAATAGAATAAAATAGTCAGGTTTCTTGTTTGAGACTGCATAAATTTCATATGAATGTAGCTCAAGATAAGACTCAAAGATAAATTCATATTTATATTACTGAGATTTACATCACAATATAAGAAATGTACGTATTTTAAGGAATTGGTCTTTCAAAGCCCTAGATACCTAATGGATGAAGAATGGAATTGAAAAAAAGCAGAGGAAAACAATTCAACATGCATCTATTATGATTTTATAATACTAATATGAAAGCTTTTGCATTTCTGACGAAGAACGTTTAGGCAGTAATTTCAATGTAAGAAAGCAATTGTAATGAGTCTAAAGTCTTTTCCTCCAAGATATCCAAGAATACTATACTCATCCTTTGAAGCGTAAATAAGTAATTATTTTCATTAGCTTTGCTTAATATGAATTTATTTGTAGTAAATAGGTTAAAATATCTTCTTTCTCTCAATGTAATAACATACATTCTGTCTCTTTCTGTTTCTTCATACTAGCCTTAAATCACTACTTCAACGTAATATAAGCAGAAAAACAAAAATATCCTGATACAACAATCGCAAATCCTAAAGTATGTGAAAACATCCACAATATAAAAAATAAATCTGAGGAAGAGGAAAAACAATGACAGAATAACAACAGAAAATTACCCTAGCAATCTCTAATGAAACAGAGGTTTATAGTCCTAGCAGATACTCCACTTCTAGAGGGTCACATAAAATCAGCTATAATTATAGATATGCAGCTATAAATATAGATATAACTCTAAACATATAATTCATAAGAAGATTTTATACTGTCTTCACAAGAAAATAGAATTCTATGAAAAGGTGCCAGCCAGGTAGTTGACTGCTATGACTGTGTTGGTCAACACATTCAAAAGCACATCTGCAGTGTGGAAATAAATGGGCAACATGGAAAAAAGCAGGAACGGAAGCGTACATCAGAGAAAGCCACATACATACACATAGACAATTCACCATACCACTGGATAGTCCAAAATGTCACTGGAACCATAAATATTAACATCACAACATCTCACCACAACTGATTTCTATTCCTACACTTAATGGACCTGACAAAAATGCAATTCCAGAAAAACAAATCATAACAGGAGACCAAACAAAGACCTGGCAAATCAACCAAGAACATAGAGAGTCACCTATTAAGGTCATAGATCCCCCAAAACGAAACCTCCAAATGGACAAAACAAATCAGAAATACAAGAAATGTGATGTCAAGGTAGAATAATTCACACAGTAAATAACCAGGCATTAGAACAGACAATCCAGGACCTAGAAGAGAGTTATCAAAACGTATTACAGATATTGCTGAAAAATGTGATTAATGGAAAGATAGAAAACCTCTATATGGAAATTTGTGAACAAATGATACCAACCAAAGATTAGCAAAAAAATTCATCGAGACTACAAACAGAAAGGTAAATAAATTCTGAGAAGTCAAGGGAGTCCAAGAAAAAATGGATGCCCAGTTAAAAGATATGAGAGAAGACACACCTAAGAAAACAACCCTTGCAACTCCCCCACCCATAGAAAAAAATGTACATAGGGCTGGGAAGGTGGCTCCTTGGTAGAGCACTTGTCTTGCTTGCCTAAGGTCCTGGGTTCGATTCATCAGCACCACATAAGCAAAAAAAAAAAAAAAAAGAAAGAAAGAAAGAACCCGGAAGTGGCACTGTGGCTCAAGTGATAGAGCACTAGCCTTGAGCTGAAGAGCTGAGGGACAGTGCCCAGGCCCAGATTTCAGGCCCCACGACCGGACCCAAAAAAATATACAGAAAGTCCATAAAAGACCTAAAATAAAGCTTTAATAGAGAGATAGAACCCCTAAAAAATTACCAACTAGAAGACAGGGAAATCAAAAACAAAGTAGAACGTCTCCACAGCAAATAGATGACATAGAAGATAACCTCAGGGCCAAATACAGAATAGATCTAACAGGAAAGAGGAAACAATCATTTAGAACAAATCCAAGAAATAAGAAATGATCTTGCCAGAACATCAAGACTCAGTTAGAAGATCAAATTTCTGGGAGATTGGTATCAAGAAGGAGAAGAGCAGGAAACTAAATGGATGGGAAATATATTACAGAATTCTAGCAGAGAACATGCCAAACATCCAAAGAGATAGGCTCATTCAGAGAAGCGAAGCCTTTAGAACAAACACAGAGTTCTAGAACTGAAAAATCCACCATGACATCATAATCCATTAGAGGATAATTAATGATCAAGGAAAGGATTCTTAAAGCCGCCATAGAGAAAAGATTGATTATTTATAAAGGATATACAGTCAGAATAAAAACAGATTTCTTAGCTGATATGGTAAAAAGGAGAGCCTGGGATGATATATGACAAACACTAAAGGTAAACAACTACCAACCGTGAATACGGTCCCAAGCCAAACTTTCCTTTGCATTTAAAGGATAAATAAACATATTTCATGACAAGGACAACTTGAAACAACGTATATCCACCAAATCAGCATGATAGAATTTAATCAAATATAACCTACATAGAGAAGATCAAGAAGAACAGGAACTGGTTATATAAAATGTTCCCTACCAGTGTTCAAGGTAAATTTATTAAGAATAGATCATGCACAGCTCCTAACAACAGGTGTATAACATAGCAGGACTAATCAGATATTTCTGTCTTAACTCTCAATAGTAATGGACTTAAATTTCCAAATAGAAGACATAAATTAGATAGCATTTAAAAACAAGATGCATCCATCTAGTATCTATGAGAGACACATTATCAAACACATTCTATGAAGCTAGAATTAGACTCTTCCACAAATCACATAGGGACTCACCAAAGAAAGAGAACTATGAACTCAACTCTTTGATAAGCATTAACGAAGAACTTCTTAATAAAATTTTCACTAACCAATTTCAGCAACTAACAAAACAATCATATGGAATGATCAAATAGGATTCAACTTGGATAAAAGAAGATTTAATATTCTTGTGAATAAACATAATACAAACTATCAGCAGAAGCAGGGACAAGAAACACATGATCATCTATAGGGATGTAGAAATAGCTTTTAACAAGCTCCAGTACCGCTTTATGATTAAAAGGTCTGAGAATCTAGGAATGCAAGAAACATTCCTCAATATAATACTGAGTATGTATATGACACAGATAATTAGCATTTACCTCACGGTGGAAGCCTGAAAACATTAACATCAGGAATGAGACAAGGATGTCCACTCTCTCTACTACTCTTCAATATGGTAGTCGAATTTCTTGCAAGAACAATAGACAAGAGAAAAATATAAAGCAAATCCAAATATGGAAGAAGTAAAACTATCCCTTTTTACAGATGAAATGACCCTGTATTTAATGACCCTGTGGCTTCCTCCCTCAAGTTAGTACAGGTGATGCTAACCTTCAGCAATGTAGCAGGGTATAAAAACCACAAGAATCAGCAGTTTTTCTGTTACCAACAATGGGAAGATCCACGCTGAAATCCAAAATACAACCTCATATGTATTAGCCTCAAAAACAAATCAAATCTAAACAAAACAAAACAACAACAACAAAACTAGGAATTAATTAATTTAACTAAAATTGTGAAGGACCTATATGTGAAAACTTTAAAAATATAAAAAGGGAAATTGAAGGAGATTCAAGGAAATAGAATGTCTTTCAATGTTCCTGGTTAGAATTAACATTTTAAAAATTGCAATACTTCCCCCAAACAATTGGCAATGCAATACTCATCAAAATCCCAACAATATTCTTCAGTGCAGTAGAGAAAGCAATCCAACTTTAATATGGAATTACAAAATTAAAGATGATACAGAATGCTTAGAAGTGAATTCATGGGCCTATAGTCATCTTACACACACACACACACACACACACACACACACACACACACAATGGGATTATATTCACCCATCAGAAAGATGACTTTTCACCAGTGGTAAGAAGGAAAATGAAAGGTTTGGGAAAATTATATTAAGAGAAAAGAGAAAGGAATCCAGACACAGAGCAATATAGGTTTCAGGGATTCATTTATTTATTGAAACTTGAGGGTGCATACAAATCTATAAGTAAACAAGACAGATTCTACCTAGTCCCAGTTAATATGGCCATTACCAAGAAACTAACAATAGCAGATGCTGGCCAATTGGGAACTCTATTACACTGTTGGTGGGAAATTAAACTGGTTCAACTACAGTGGAATGCAGTACGGAGTTTCCTGAAAAGACTAAACCTATATCTCCCTTAAGACCCAGTAATTTCCCTCATGAGCAGTAATCCAATCAATAACAGCCTCACATGAAAGCTACCAGTATATCCATGTTCAGGGCCCAGGCCCAGAGTTGAAGGACTGGAAAAAATTTACCACTGCTGGTATTTGTTTCCGCAACTATGAACCGTTTGATATAAGATACCAAATCAATCTATTTCCAGTAGCTAGTTTAGGATTTAAAGGTAGTGGGTGATAAAATGGCTCTTTGTTGAATGTTAGGAGAAGATGTAGGCAGTCCATGAAATGGGGATTTGTTGTTGTTGTTTTTCGAGGTACTTGAAGTCTGGGCTTGTCCCTGAGCTCTTCAACTCAAGGTGAGTGCCCTACCTCTTGAGCGACAGTGCCTTTTCTGGTTTTCTGGGGGTTAAATGGAAATAAGAGTCTCAGGGACTTTCTTGCCCAGGCTGTCTTTGAATTGAAGTCCTCAGATCTCAGCTTCCTGAGTAGCTAGGATTAGAGCTGTGAGCCACTGGCACCAGGTAAAAATGAGGGATTTTTAGAAAAGAAAATCGCCCTCTTCACCTGTGTCTAAACCTCAGATATTACTATTAGAACACTTCACCGTTAACTCATTTCATCAGACATTTGTAAATTTTCTCTTTTCCTTCATGTGGGAATACTGCAGTCAATATCAACTCAGCTGGGGGATTGGATCAATTGTATGGTAATTGCTAGCACCTAATTTAAGAACTTATACATCAAAAGAAATAAAACCATCATTTGGAATAATTGTGTTTCCCTTTTATTACAAATCTGTGCTGGATTACTTCCTAATGTGATATTGGACCTCCTAAGAGAATGATGACATTTTCTTTCTCTTCAGCCTTCTCCCACATATGGTCAAATATTTAAGAATTCAAAGATTTGCATTGATAATTGATTAAGCTGACTTCTAAAAAATGTGCATTTCTGGAATTTGGTCTGCTGTCTTGTTCTTATATGCACAGGCTTTCTATGATTTATTTGTTCTACAAGGAATTCTACTTTCCAATCTTTGTGTGACCAATTTTAGTGTCTCTGATCGGTCTTTCTGACCCTCTCTCTGGAGTCTCATTTGAGTATGCCTCATAAAAAATACTTTAGTTATCAGCTAAATGACTCTCAGCTTCTGTTTTTTGCCTAACTTTATTTAGGCTGTGATAGGCCAGAGAATTACATCAAGTGTGCCATCACAGGACAGAGAGTTTGGCCAGAGAGCGAAAATCAAGGCAAAGAGACAGATCAGAGCACTTGCCAGGAGCTGTGGCAGCGACAGCAGCGGCGGCGCCCGTAGCCGTCATACCTGCAACACAGAGGGTCTGGGACAAAGGCACCAGATGCAGGGGGCAAGCTGATTCTACTCAACACCAGCAAGAACTGACAAGGAGCAGATATCTTCACACTGCAGATTGCAGACCAGAGACGACCCAGGAACGAAGACTCCGGTGGCATGAGTAGAAGCCTGACATCCTCACTCCTTCTCAGGGATCAGAGGAGGGAAGGCATTTATCCCTCACCCATCTATTGGAGATCTCCTTCTTTGATACTGACAAAGGCATGGATGAGCTGCCAGTTCCAATTCAGGCTTTGGGAGAAAACAAGACAGCTATTTGGCAGGTCACAGGAACCTGCCCAGACCTGCCAGGTTCAACTCCACCCAAGAAAAAGTCACCCACCCCAGGCAGAGGAAATCTGCCCCCTGGGAGTGGCTTTCTTCACTGGGTAAACAGAGCCAGAGACTGCCCCTCCCTACAGCAGCCTAGACAGTCAACTGAAATTCAGTAAACATAAACTCTAAGAAAGGCTCCAGGCTGTGCTCTGTGAGTGTCTCAGAAGCTAGCCCCTCAGGGAAAAGCTACAGTTTACTGAAAGGCCTCAACTCAACCCAGAACTTAGCCTCATCAAAGCATCTCCAAACAAGAGAAAACAGACATCTCCCTCTTTTGCGATACTCAAAACAGATCCTTCTCCCACTGAAGTAGCCTGAGAGGAAGATCACAAAATCCTGGGTAAAACAGAGCATTTTTCGGCTTGCCCAAACAAACTGCCTTAAGTAACCAATCAAGCCACAGGAAAACCAAACACCACAAGCAGAACAGGGACTCCATCAAGAGGCTGGTTACTCACACAAGGGAAATACAGAATCTTCTCATCTCCCAACCCACAAAAAAAAAAAAATCAACGAACTTTCTTTTTGTTTTTGTACCTTATTTTTAATTTTTTGTTTTTTTTAATTTTTGTTTTTATTGTTTATTGTTTTCTTCCTCATATAATTTTTATTTTAGGTGAATATGTGTGTGTGCTTAATTTTTAATCTCTACTGAACTTTTAATCCTTTTCTTTCTTTCTTTCTTTCTTTCTCTTTCTTTCTTTCTTTCTTTCTTTCTTTCTTTCTTTCTTTCTTTCTTTCTTTCTTTCTTTCTTTCTTTCTTTCTTTCTTTCTCTTTCTTTCTTTCTTTCTTTGCTCATTCTTTTCACTTCTTCTCTTTCATTCTTTTCTGGATGACTTAATTGCTGTTCTGCTCAACCTCAAATATACCCGTCGTCGATTATTAGATCTTATCCTCCATTGTGTACACACTTAATTCAGAAATTTATTACTCAATTCAAAACCTCTTAAATTCTTTAATAACAGTATTACCTCTTTATACCCATATAATATTTTAAACATTTTTATTTTTCTAGCTTTTCATGTCTCCTTTCTATGCCTCCCCTCCTTTCATTCCATCCCCATTCTTCTCTGAATACTACTTCTTCAAACTTGCAGTTTTTAAGGGTTTCATTTTTTAATATTAATTTTTGTTTTTCCATTTTTCCTTGTCTTTTTTTTCCTTTCTCTTCTTTTTTCTTACTCTTTTTTCTCTTGCTGTTATCATTCTGTCGAATCAATTTCCCTCTTTGAGATGAAGACATGGTTAATTCCGCTCTCTCTCACCTTCCCACATCCCTCTAATCCTATTGTTCCCCAAATTTTACCTAAACCTAATAATTTCTGGTTGCCAAATTCTCCTTTGCTGTTCTTAGGCCATTAAGACATAGTTGTTTGATGTTCAATAGATTGTATCTTTTGAACCAGATTGTATCTGCAGAATTTTGACTGTGCAACTACGGACTTTGGTTGATGCTTACATTAAAATAGTGTTCTACCACAAAACTCGTGTTATTCTCATCCCAAATGAGCAGAACAAGTCGGAAAAACACAAGAAAAATGGCAAGCCCGGGGTTCTCAACTCCCATTCATGACAATCAATCAGGGGAGAGAAGAGATAATGAATAATCCAGAGGAGAGTTCCCAAAAAGCTCTACAAACACTACAGGTAAACAGGGTAAAGGAAAAGAGTTAAAACCTGCAAAAGTCTCAGTGTGAGCATGACAGTGAGAGAGAGGAGGCAAACCAAAGATCAATACAGGAGACTCATTAGCTTGAGGAAGCTACTCAACGAGTGATACAGGAATTTCATGAGCAGATTGAGAACACTCAAAGAGAAATAAAGGAATTGTGTGAGCAGGTTCAGATCAGTAAAACAGATAGATAGCAATTACATGAGCTGGCTGAGAACAGACAAAGAGAAAGTCAGGAATGGCGTGAACAGGCTGAGAACACTCAAAGAGAAATTCAGGAAATGTGTAAACGTGGGGATGCTAATTAAAGAGAAATACAGTAACTGAGAGATCGGGATGAGAAAGGAAAAAGATCAATGGAGGCATTCATGGAATACAGAAACAGAGAGCTGAAAGAAATCAGGGAGACCGCAAAGGGAATGCTCAGTGGAGAAGAACAGAAGGAATGGGAGTCCTAGGAAACCATAACCAATCAACTAAGTGATTTGAGAATAAACACTGAACACCAAATTAAGGAAGTAAAGAAGTTCTTACAAGATCTAGAACAAAGTTCCAACAAAGAATTTGAAGTCATCAAAGTCAAACAATTAGAAGGAGAAGAAATAAAAAAACGAAGTAGAAAGTCTTGACAGTAGGGTAGGCCATGCAGAAGATCGAATCTCAGGGATTGAATACAGCATAGATATTGTAGAGACAAAAACATAAAACCATTCAAGACAAATCCAAGAAACATGATATATCTCTTCAATTCTATTTGGAAAACACCATCAGAAGGCCTAATCTGAGGATAATGGGTGTAGAGGAATACCTAGAGACAGAAGTTAATGGTCTAGGAAATTTGTTTCACAGGATCCTAGCAGAGAACTTCCCAAACATGCAAAAAGACAGGGCAATTCAAATACAAGAAGCTTTTAGACCTACAAATAGACCAGACCAGAATATGACATCCTACGGTCAAATTATTATCCACACAGGATCAATTCAGACCAAGAAAAAAATCCTTAAACATGTCAAGGAGAAAAGATCAATAACCTATAAAGGGAAACCAATTAGAATCTCCTCAGATTTCTCAGAGACAATTAAAGCAAGAAAAGCCTGGAATGATGTTTGCCATACCCTAAAGACAAGCAAATATCAACCAGGAATACTGTACCCAGATAAACTCTCCTTCGTAACCGAAGGTAAAATAAAAAACTTCCATAGCAAAGAAAAATTGAAACAATATCTCCACCAAACCAGCTCTACCAAGATACCTAAAGATGTCCTACACATAGAAAACCTACAAGACCACAATAAACACCAAGAAACCACACCCAAACTGAGAATCCACGAACCATAGGAAGAACCCAGTTGTGGCAGCCGCAAAGAAGGTGAATAAATTGGCAGGAACTCCCAAATACCTCTAAGTCCTATCTCTTAACATTAATGAGCTTAACTCTCCAATTAAGTGACGTAGACTGTCTAGTTGGATTAAAAAGGAAGATCCTTCTACCTATTGCCTTCATGAATCTCACCTTGTCCATACAAACAACACAATTTGAATGTGAAAGGCTGGAACAAAATCTATCAAGCAAACGGCCTCCATGAGCAAGCAGAAGTTGCAATACTAATATCAGATAAAATAGACTTCAAATTAAAATTAGTTAGAAGAGATAAACAAGGTCTCTCAATACTATTTAAGGGATCTCTACTTCAGGAGGTTATTACAGTTCTAAATCTTTATTCGCCAAACAATGGAGCATCCAAATTTGTCCAAGAAACACTACTTTCTCTCAAATCTCATATAGATCCAAATACATTAATTGTCAGGGGTTTTAATTCACCAGTATACCCACTAGATAGATCAACTTGGCAAAAACTCAACAGAGAAACCGCAGATATAAACAACTGCATAGATCAACAAGATTTAACAGACACCTACCGAATATTTCACCCAGCAGTATCAGAATACATGTTCTTCTCAGCAGCACATGGAACATTTTCCAAAATAGACTACATTTTAGGTCACAAAGCAAACATTTCCAAATTCAGGAACACTGAAGTAAAACCTTGCATTCTCTCACATCACAAGGAAAAATAAATTAGAACTCAACACCAAAAGCCACCAAAGAAATTCCTGTAACATATGGAGGCTGAACAACACACTGTTGAATCACCAGTAGGTCATGGAAGAGATTAGAAACGAAATTCATGTGTTCAAGGTATTCAACAAAAATGAGCACACAAACTACTAGCTCATCTGGGACACAGCAAAGGCAGTACTCAGAGGTAAGTTTATATCTTTGAGTTCTTACATCAACAAATTGGATAGATCTGAAACTAACAATTTAATGAGACAGCTGAGCCTCCTTGAAAGATAGCAAGATAAATCCCAATCCAGTAGATGGAATGAAATAATTAAAGTTAAATCAGAATTAAATGAATTAGAATAAAAAATAGACAGAATCCACAAAACAGAGTTGGTTCTTCGAAAAAATTAACAAAATAGACAGACCCCCCAGCAAATCTTATCGGAAAAAGAAGAGAACACAGCAAAGGCAGTACTCAGAGGCAAATTTAGATCTTTGAGTTCTTACATCAACAAATTCGATACATCTGAAACTAAAAATTTAATGAGACAGCTGAGCCTCCTTGAAAAAGAGCAACATAAAACCCAATCCAGTAGATGGAAAGAAACAATTAAAATTAAATCAGAATTAAATGAATTAGAATAAAAAAATAGAAAGAATCAACAAAACAAAGTGTTGGTTCTTCGGAAAAATCAATAAAATAGACAAACCCCCCAGCAAATCTTATCAGAAAAAGAAGAGAACACACCTAAATAAATGAACTCAGAGATGAGAATTGAAATATCACCACAGAAACAAACAAGATTCAGAACATTATATGGGAATACTTCTCAAACCTTTATGCTAATATGTTTGAGAACTTGGCAGAAATGGACCTTTTCCTAGCAAATACCGACATGCCAAAACTAAATCAAGATGAATTAACCCATCATAGCAAACCATATCAAGCATTGAAATAGAAACAGCAATAAGAGACCTCCCAACTAAGAAAAGCCCAGGACCAGATGGTTTTACAGCAGAGTTCTACAATGCCTTCAAAGCAGAATTCACACCAATGCTCCTTCAAATTTTTAATGGAATTGAAAGAGAAAGTTCACTACCAAATTCATCCTATGAAGCTATAATAACCCTCATCCCAAAACCAGGCAAGGACTCATCAAAGAAAGAGAACTATAGACCCATTTCTTTGATGAACATTGATGCAAAAATTCTCAACAAAATTTTGGCCAATCAACTTCAACAATTCATCCAAAAAATCATATGCCACAATCAAACAGGATTCATTTCAGGGATGCAATGCTGGTTCAATATACACAAATCAAATAACATAATTCATCACATCAACAAGAGCAAGAATAAGAACCACATGGTTATCTCAATAGATGCAGGGAAAACATTTGACAAGATCCAACACCCCTTTAAGATGAAGGTTCTGCAAAGACTAGGAATCCATGGAACCTTCCTCAATATAATAAAGGCTGTATATTAAAACCTCAAGCCAGTATTATGCTCAATGTTGAAAAATTAACGCCATGTCCTCTAAACTCAGGATCGAGATAAGGATGCCCACTCACTCCATTGCTCTTCAATGTAGTATTAGAATGCCTAACTATAGCAATAATACAAGGTGCAAACATCAAGAGGTTCCAACTAGGGAAAGAGGAAGTAAAACTTTCCCTCTTTGCAGATGACATGATCTTGCATTTAAAGAATCCCATGGAGTCTTCTCCCAAATTCTTCAAGGTGATTCAAAACTTTAGCAAAGTAGCAGGGTATAAAATTAGCCTTCAAATATCAATGGCTTTTCTATATGCCAACAATGAGAAAAGTGTGGCTGAAATCAGGAAACCAAGTCCATTCGTAATAGTTCCACAAAAAAATAAAATACCTAGGAATTAACCAAACAAGTGAAGGACATCTTTGATGAAAACTTTAAAAACCTGAAAAACGAAATCAAAACAGAACTTAGAATGTGGCAAAAACTCCTATGCTCCTGGATTGGAAAAATCAACATCGTGAAAATGGCAATACTTCCCAAGGCTATCTACAAATTCAATGCGATACCTATCAATATTCCAATCTCATTCTTCAAGGAAATAGAAGACTCAATCCAAAAATTCATATAGAACAATAAAAGACGCCGAATAACAAAAACAATCTTTAACAGAAAGAACAGCACTGCAGGAATATCAATACCAAATTTTAAATTCTACTACAAAGCCATAGTAATCAAAATAGCTTGGTACTGGCCCAAGAACAGATCCCAGGACCAATTGAATGGACTTGAAAACCCAGAAATGAACCTAAAGACCTGCAGCCATCTAACCATCGATAAGGGAGCTAAAAAAAAAAAAAATAGAATGGAAGAAAGACAGCCTCTTCAGTAAATGGTGCTTGTAAAATTGGTTAACTACTTGTGGAAAACTAAAGCTAGATCCTTATATATCACCTTGCACCAGAATCAACTCCAAATGTATCAAAGACCTTGGAGTCAAAGCAGACCCTCTGAAAACATTACAGAATGGAGTAGGAAAAACCCTAGGTCTCCTTGGCGCAGGCTGAAATTTTCTTAATAGAGACCCAGAAAAACAACAAATGGAAGAAAGGTTGGACAAATGGGATTGCATGAAATTGCAGAGCTTCTGCATGGCAAAGGACATAGCTCGCAAGATCAATAGAAAGCCCATGGATTGCGAGAAGATTTTCACTAGCCATACATCTGACAAGGGTCTCATATCTAAAATATACCTGGAACTCAAAAAATTAAATCCCCCCAAAACAAATCTTCAAATAAACAATTGCCCAATAAATAACTGTGCTAAAGACTTAAAGAGAAACTTCTCTGAAGAGGAAAGAACGATGGCCAATAGACACATGAAAAAATGCTCAAGCTCTCTAGCCATAAAAGAAATGCAAATCAAAACAACAATCATATATCACCTCATCCCAGTTAGAATGGTTATAATCAAGAATTCTAATAACAACAGCTGATGGAGGGCATTCGGAAAGAAAGGAATCTTACTGCATTGTTGGTGGGAGTGTAATCTTGTTCAACCACTTTGAAAAGCAGTATGGAGGTTCCTCAAAAGACTCCACATAGAGTTCCCTTATGTCCCGGCAATCCCACTTTTGGGCATTTACCCAAATGATCACAAACAAGACCAAACTAAAGCTACCAGCACAACTATGTTTATTGTAGCATTATTTACCATAGCTAAGTTATGGATCCAACCCAGATACCCCTCAGTAGTTGAATGGATTAAGAAAATGTGGTATATATACACAATGGAATTCTATGCCTCCATCAGAAAGAATGACATTGCTCCATTTGTTAGGAAATGGAAAGACTTGGAAAAAATTCTATTATGCGAAGAAAGCCAGGCCCAAAGAAACATAGGTCCCATGGTTTCCCATATCTGCAATAACTAGTATATGTCTGAGTCAAGCAGAAAAGTTCAGATAAGTTGATGTTAGTGGAATATACCCCAAGATAAGTATTCAAATATTTTTTTTTCCTTTCATGCAATTGTTTCTATCATATTTATCAGATGATTTCTATGTTGCTTTGAGTGTCCCTCCCCTATGGTCCATATTTTCACTGTATTTGATATTAGTATAATTTGTGGAGGGAAAGAAACAAATCGTTTAACTAGGGATACAGGAGGACCCATTGCAACAATGAGTTGTACAAGTCATTATGTCGAAAAACGAATTTAATTACATTGGTGGGCGGTGGGGGGAGGATCGGGTGGGGGAGTGGAGGAGTATGGGAAGGGATGGGAAGGGGAAACAAGTAGATGACAGCAATGCTTGATAATAAATGTACGAGTTATCTTGCCCATGTAATTGTAACTCCTATGTATGGTATTCTCACAATAAAAAGAAAGAAAGAAATGTACTCATTATTATCTTGCCCATGTAATTGTAAGCCCTCTGTACAGAATTTTAACAATAACAAAATAAAATAAAAAAGGAATCAGAGAGAGGGGAGGGAAGGATGAAGGGAAAAAATTGGAAAGGAAGGAAGAAGAGAGCATGTGAGCCTTGGCTTTGAGTCCCTGGATCAAGAGAGCCAAACATACACAATTTCTGTGGGTAGCATTTCAGAGCCTAAAGCCAGTATGTAGGAGTAAGCCGCTGACCCTTCAAAAGCTTCATGATATCCAGAAGCTCTGTGGTCACCAACTGCTGGGGGAAGCAGCCTCAGGGCTCAGGGTAAGTCACCAGGTTACAATCTTCCTGGCCCCAGCAAGTTATTTTCTAGTCAGATAATAAGAAAGTGTCTAAGGGCTAGGCAGATGTTGGGGTGAGAGAGTGTCAGGGGCGGGGCAAGGGATAAGCAGGAAGATGAATAGGGAGGACGATCTTAGGTCAGGTGTGTCAGGACAATGGAGCCATGACCTCTCCTGACAACACAGATCACCAGTTATAGAGTCTTTGACCCAGCCACACTTCTATTAAGAGTCCTGGCACCTTGGGTTCACCATTGACTACCTGGCTGTCGTCCACTGCAGGATGCCTGTGCAGTACATCTTTGGGGACTGGGATTTTCAATGGCTGAATCTGAAGATGACACCCCCGGTGTTCATTCCTCCACCAGAGACAGAGGTAAGTGGGCCACTGGCACAGGTCAGCCAGGGAATGAGGATGGGAGTTGGGACCCAAGTTACCTCGAGACTTCCTCTAGGGGGTGCTAGGACCACGTGACTGCCATTCTCAGAGGCAGATGTGGGTCTCTGCTGGCTCAGCCTTATTCTACCTGGCAGATCTGGGATTCAGAGAGGGCTGACTGAAGGTGGGGCAGGCATGGGGAGGCTGATGGGAATACAAGAGGAACTGGGCTCTGAGCAGGGTTGTTTCTTTGAGGATACTCAAAACCCAGGAATTTTCTGGGATGGATCAGCCCTTTTCTCCTTTTTCCTGAGAGAGAGGGACCTAGAGCCCTCCAGTCCCTTGGCTGAGAAATCCTTTCGTTCCCACATCTTGTGGTTGGATAACTAGAACTCACCTTGCTGTCCAGGGTCAAGGCAGGACAGTGAGAGATCCTGAGTCTTTGATAAGGTCAGGGGATCCTCAGTATGAGATTGTACTTGAACATCATAAATTGGTGCATGGTCAGTCCCATATAAGACTGCCATGGTGTAAGACATAGAGTCTAGAGAATCAGAGCAGGATGGGATCTGTTCTGGGAGTCTTGAGTATTATGTGTGAGCTTTGAGTTCCTGTGTGCCCACATGCTTCCCTTTCTTAGGTGGGTCTTAGCCAGAAAAAGCTTGAAACTTGGGCCTGGGTCTTATCCCTTGTCTTTGATGATCAAAGCTAGCCACAGTTCCACTTCCAACTTTTTTGGGTGTTTAATTGGAGAAAAAGTGTTCTCATGGACTTTACTGTCAAGGGTGGCATTTAACTGTAATCCTCAGATCTCAATTTCCTGAGGGGATAGGGTGAAAGGAATGGAAAAGTATCTTTGTCTGGGTGCCAGTAGCTCATGCCTGTCATCCTAGGTACTCACGAGCTGAGAGCTGAGGATCACAGTTCAAAGCTATCCTTGGCAGGAAGACCCTGAGACTCATCTCCAACAAATCACCCAGAAAACCAGAAGGGGTGCTGTGGCTCAATAGTAGAGTGCTTGCCTTGAGCTCAAGAGCTCAGGGACAGCACCCAGTCTCAGAGTTCAAGCTCCACAACTGAAAAAAAAGAAAGAAATCCAATATCTTTGCCTGCAAAGGATGGTGGAAGTGTGGCTGGGAGGGGGTGGGGGGGAGGAGAGGGGGTGCTTTGGTTGAGAGACAAGGTGCTGGCTTCATTGTACAGACATTTCTAATAACTCCCCAAGTTTGCCCCAGTTTGAAGCCGCAGCTGCAAGAGGACGTGGCCTGTGACAGGTAGGGAGTGGGGGAATGGTTGCAGGGGTGGGATTGTTGTGTCTGTATTCTCTCCATTGAAGGATGGATTTGGATGTTGGGTGACAAAGTCTGAAGTCAAGGGTTGCAAGAAGTTTGTTGCCTGACGAGGATGGGTTTCCTCTGGGTATGTGAAGGTGGCTGAAACCGGAAGCCGCTGATGCCTCACAACTCACATCCTTGCTACTCAGAAGGCTGAGATGTGAAGACATAGTTCCAAGCCAGCATGGGCAGAAAAGTCTGTGAGACTTGATGTCCAATGGACCACAAGAGAACAGGAATTGGCGCTGTGGCTCAAGTGGGAGAGTTCTCCCCTTCAGCTGAAGAGCTGAGGGACAGCGCCCTGGCTGAGTTCAAACCTCATGACCAACTACAAAAAAGAGGGGGCTAAGTTTTCCACATAGCAGTGTGTACAGTAGGAACTGCCATGCTGGACTATGAGACATTCCAGATATGTGAGAGGCTTACTGGTTTATCTATAGTGGGTCTGATGTCTTGAGGAAGGGATGTGATCCTAATGGAGAGAGTTCATGGTTCTGTTCTCAGGGGCTGCTGAAGACTTGGCCTGTCCGTGTGTGTGTGTGTGTGTTTGTGTGTGTGTGTGTGTGTGTGTGTGTGTGTGTGTGTGTCTATCTGTCTGTCTGTGTCTGTGTCTGTGTGTGTTTGGAGGTGGAAGACCTGAACCTTGAACTCAGGTCCTAGGTTCTGTTCCTGAGATTTTGTGCTCAAAGCTATTGTTCTGATACTTGAGCCACAGCTCCACCTCTGGCTTTTTGGTGGTTCACTGTAGATAAGAGCCTCACAGACTTTCCAGCATGGGCTGGCTTTGAACCATGATCCTCAAACCTCAGCCTCCTGAGTAGCAAGGAAGACAAACATGAAGCACCCTTACCGTTTGTGTGTGTGTGTGCGCGCATGTGTGTTTGTGTGTGTGTGTGTGTGTGTGTAGAAGTGGGCTTTAACAATGAGTGGTGGACCCTTTGGTAACTTCTGCCTCCTTTCTTTGGGGGGTACATGGGTTTTGTGTCTGAGGTCTGGGGACCTGGAAGGGAGCGATGCTTGATGGGGACTCAGCACCATTAAATTATAAGACCAAGGTATCTGTGTGCCCTGGAGCTTTCTACTACCTTGGGCGTGGTTGGTGGAAGTGGGAACTTGGGAAGACCTGGGGGTTGGGCCCGCAGGGGATGGCTCCCCAGGGGGACAGAGAGCATGGCCAGCAATTAGTAAGTATGAAATCCCTGTTAGTATGGAGCGCACAGTCATGGGTCAGACTTTGGGTCTTCTCATCATGATGTCTGATGGTTGAGGCCAAACCTATTTTAAATGTTGACCTGTGATCTTCAGATCTCAGCTCCTGAGTAGCTAGGATTTTTGTCATGAGCCTCTGGCAGGGGTCCTCTGATTCTTTTTAGTATATTAGGGTTTGAATTGAAGACTTTAGGCTTGCCAGGCAGGTCTTCTACAATTTTGAGCCAAGACTTTCTGTCTTGGGCATTTCTAAGACAGAGACTTAATATATGCTCAGGTTGGTCTGGATCGGGATTCCCCACTGCAACCTTTCTGGCCAGAACCTGGTTATAAGAAAATGAATTCACTCTATGTCTATTTTGCTTTTCTGGGGTGTGTCGTTTCAAGGAGAGGGGGTGCTTTGAAGAGGAAAGACCCGAGAACTGACACCTCCTGGGGGACATTTTTTTCTGTGACAGAGCCAAGTCATTGCTGTGTATGACGAGGAAGCTGCCATCAGACTGACCTGGAACAATGCAACAAAGGTACGTTGGCTGTTGAAGTATCAAACCCACCCACGTCTGCTTCCCACTCACAACAAGGGGGGTGCAGTGCAGGTGGTCCAGCACTGGCCCTAGGGGATTATAAATAGATGGTGGTGGTCAGGTGCCGGTGGTTCTCACACATTCTCCTGGATATTGGGGAGGCTGAGGTCTGATGTATGCCACTCAAAGCCAGCTCAGCCAGGAGAGTCTGTGAAATTCTTATCTCCCATAAACCAACACCCCCCCCCCACAAAAAAGTCAGATATGGTGCTGTGGCTCAAGTGGTAGAGCCTAAGCCTTGAGTAAAAGAAACTCAGGGATTACACCCAGGCCCTGAATCCAAGCCCTAGGACTCACAAAAAAATAATGAAATAAATAAATACTGGGCACCTGTTATCTTACTACTGAAAAGGATGGATTGAGTCTTCTCTCTGTTACTTGTAGCCAAAGGTAATGGGCTTCTCTTGTTGCTCCTCTAAACCTCTCCTTCTCTCCATTATCTTTCCAGGCTTCGCTTGCAGGATAGAATTCAGATCATTCCACCAGATATGACCTTATGTACCCTCCCCTACCTTCCTTTCTTGGGCTGGGAATCCTGGATGTACTCATCTTTGGGAGGATGAGGCACTGGAGAGATAGGATAGGTATCTCCGAAACTTATACATACACACACACACACACACACACACACACACACACACACACACAGACACACACACACACACACACACACACACACACACACACAAACACTCACTCACGCAGGCCAACTCAGACTAGCCTTTTCCAAAGACACTTTATCTCCTTGGATTAACTGACCTAGGAGAGGAACTTGATCCCCTGTAACTAAGTATTTTAACTAGGGCGTGCTACTTGACATGAGATAAACAGAAGCTCAAAAGAAAGGCTCTTGTGCCAGTCACCTCTGGCTCATGCTCACACCTGATGTCCTGACTACTTGGGAGGCAGACATCTGAGGGTCAGAGATCAAAGCCAGCCATTAGCTGGAAAGCTGGTGAGACTCTTCTTTCCATGGAACCACCAAAAATTCAGAAGTGGAGCTTTGGTTCAAGTGGTAGAGCACCAACTTTGAGCATAAAAACTCAGAGAGACTGTTCCCAGATCCTGAGTTCAAGTCCACACAAAGAAATTGATCTATCTTGTTGCCCCAGATTGCCTGGGCCTCGAGTGCCCTCTCACAAAGTGTGATACAACACTGGTCCCTGGGTAGTGTATCAGAGCCTTCAGTAATTGAGTGGTGGAAGCCAGGCCTTCCCCTTCATGTGCTCTCAACCCACACGATCAGGAAGGCAGAGTGTGACAAGGCCAACAGCCTGCAGAACAGAGAAGACCCCACGCTTCCAGGGTGATTGGAGCAGGCTTCTTGGAAGCAGCACTTGAAAAGGGGTCTTGCTTAACAAGGAGGATCTGACAGGAAGCACAGAGAGCAAAGATGCTGTACATAAAGGACAACATAGAGGAGCATGTTCATTTCCAGCCAGGGATGCTGCTGAGAAACACGGTACAGATGTGCAAGATTTTCCTGAGACCGGCCCTAGGGGTTACAGAAGAACAGCCATCCAGGGTTGGATCCAGTGTTGTCTTAGCAGTAGTGAGTGCGCCTAGCACACATGAAACCCTAGGTTTGATTCCTAGGTCCCAAATACACAGAAGAAGTTGGAAGTGGCACCGTGGCTCAGGTGGAAGAGAGCTTGCGTAGAGCAAAAGAACCTTAGGTACAGCGCCCGGGCCCCGAGGTCAAGCCCCAGGACTGTCAACAAAACAGCACTCCAAAGGACCTTGGTGACAGGTGGATGGCTATGCCCTGTAGCTCTTGTAAGATCCATCCATTTTTTTGTGTCTCCTTCTTTTACAGAGGGGAGCTGGACACTCCTTCTGCCTTGGGATCCCCTGGACCCAGTTATCAGCAACCCTCCCATCATCTTCCACCAGGACATGGAGCAACTGGCCCCAGAAATCCTCAAATACAGGTTGGGTGGGGCGGGGGGCATACAGGGCAGAACTCAGAAGTCCTAGTGGGTCTGATCTGCCCCAGATGACCAGGCCATCCAGAGGAGGTGCATGGGAGCTTAGAGAGGTGTAGTGATGTGCAAGGGCCCCTTAAATGCCTATGGCACTACCCAGATTCTTAGCCTCCCTTTGCTGTCCCTGAGGGATCAAGAGGAGTGACTAGGTGGTAGTGTCTAGAGGAGGACTCGTTGGAAATTCTAAAGAATGACACACCATAACCCATGCGCCGATGGCTCATGCCTGTCATACTGGCTACTCTGGAGGCTGAGATCCAGAGGATCTTGTTTCCCCAGTACCTGCAGGAAAGTCCCATGAAAGTCTCATCTTCAATCTCCAACTAAAAGTGGCACTATGGCTTAAATGGTAGATCATTGTCCTTGAGCAAAATTCACCATTAAGCCCTGAGTTCAAGCCCTTCAACCAAAAAAAAAAACAAGAAGGAAAGACATCCTTTGCCTGCAAGATATGGTGAAGGAGTAGGGTTTCTGTGGTTTGGAGACCAGCTGCTGGCCTCAGTGTACAGACATTTCTAAGAACTCCCCAGATTTGCCCAAGTGTGAAGTTACAGCATGGTGGGCGTTGCCTTACCAGGAACTCCAGAGTTCGTGGCCTTTCTTAGGCAGGGAGTGGGCGAATGGGAATAGGGGTGGGTGGGTAGTGTCAATTATATTCTCTCCATCCATGGAAGAATGGTTTTGTATGCTGGTGTCAAAGTCTGAAGTGAAGGGTTGCATGTCATTTGTGGCCTGACAAGTTGGTTTTCCCCTGGGTGTAAGAAGGTGGCTGAAGCCAGATGCTGCCTGTGGCTCACAACTGTCATACTAGTTACTCAGGAGGCTGAGATCTGAGGATCGCGTTTCAAAGCCAGTGTGGGAAGGAAAATCTGTGAGACTTTGAACCAACAGAAAACCGGAAGTCGCTCTGTGGCTCCAGTGGTAGACCACACACCTTCAATTTAAGAGCTGAGGGACTGTGCACAAGCCCAAAGTTCAAACCCCATGACCAACAACCAATAATAAGGTAGCTGCATTTTCTACATAGTGTTGTGTACCGTAGGTAAAGGCATGCTGTGTCACGAGCCATTCCAGACATGTGAGAGGCTCTGAGTTTTGTCTACAGTTGGTCTGAGGATGATAGTGCCATCTTCTCAAGGGTTGGAATGTTCAGGTGCTCAGGGACTGCTGAAGCCTTGGGTTACCCGTGTTTGGGGTGTGTGTGTGTGTGTGTGTGTGTATTTTCCCCTCATCTTTCTCTGTCCCCTTCCTAGGTGCCTATCTGCCTCTTTCTGATGCCCCTCTTCCACAGCAATCTTGCCTTTAGCCCCCTATCAGGGTATAAAATGAGTCTTAAATTGCCAGAGACCTGCATATTCCAGGTTTTCTTTGGGGCTCAAGTCTGGTTATCCATATCTTTGGCTACCTCCAGGGATTCTGGGTTAGCAGGGCAGGCTGGCATAGGTTAGCCCCTGCCACAGAGTGGGGAGGGTACAGGGGATCAGTCATGCAATGCCCTGTCCTTTGCCTCAGCTGGGCCTCTGGCTGCATGTCCCTCCTTGGATGCTGGCAGTGGAGTTGGGGAAAAGTGGTTGCCAGTGGCTTTGGCCAAGTCGAGCACGATAGCTGACTGAAGGCCGCCCACCCAAGGAGCTTCCAGGACTACATGGGAGGTGAGGCCAAGATGGCTTGGAAGTATCCGTCAGTGTCTAGGAAATGTCAACGTACCTTACCACAGGAAAGTCTATCTTCTGGTCCCAGCTGGGCATCTCTAGTTCCTTTTAGACAATTCTAGATGCCCAGAATACAGAGGCACAGACTTCAGATTCCATGGCCAGAGAACTGGGGGGTGAGAGAGTGATATGGCCAATACCTCAATGTTCTGGGGCATTAGCCTTGACCTGGCTCTGCCTCCCTTGTGTATATTCACTTCTTAATCCATAGCTGGCTACACACAGGCCATTTGTGGCAGTGCAGTGGAAGTGGCAGTAGTGGAAGTGAGATCTAGTATGACCAAAATCTGGATTTCTGGCCTAAGGGTATAGGGATGGCAAAGGGTGTCTATTAAGAAAAAACATCTCATTGCTGGAATTCAGGGCTTAGGCACTGTCCTTCAGCTAACACTCTACCACTTGAGCCACAGATCACCTTTCTTCTTTTTAGTAGTTTAGTGGAGAGAAGAGTCTCATGGACTTTCCAGCCAGGGCTGGCTTCAAGCTGCCATCTAATGAGCTCAGCCTCTTGAGTAGCTGGTATGAGCCATTGGCAACTGCTAAAGATATTAACGTGTGTATGTGCATGTATGTGAATGTGTAACTGTGTATGTGTGTGTGTGTGTGTGTGTGTGTGTGTGTGTTTACGGGGCTTGAACTCCGAGCCTAAGTGGTATCCTTTAGCTTGTTTGCACAACGTTGGTGCTGTACTACTTGAACTATTGTAGCTCCGCTTCCCAGCTTTTTGGTGATTTATTGGATAGAAGAGTCTGCCCAGGATAGCTTTCAATTATGATTGATCCTCAGGCGTCAGTCTTGAGTAGGTAGGATTATAGGCATGAACCACTGGCATCTAGCTACAAGGATGTCTTCTCATACTCTCTTCTGTTGTAACACATTGTCTACTTGCCCTGGCCTAGATCCTCTGACCTCCACATCAGCTCCCAGCAGCCCCTGACTGTGGGGAGAACATAAAGCTCAAACGTGATCTTATTTCTTTGTCCTCAGGGGAGGGAATATTTATTCTGAAGCCTGGGGTAGGAGGGGTAGCTGCAGATGGGTACTCGGCTAGGAGAGAGTTACTCTGTTTTAGCCAAGAAGGAAAGTGTGGCCAGATGCTAATAGCTGATGCTGTCCTATTCCTAGCCCCTCAGGAGGCTGAGATGTGAGGATTACTATGCAGAGCCAGTCGGGCTAGAAAAGTGTATGAGACTCTCGTCTGCAAATAACCACACAAAGGCTGTAAGAAAAGCAATGGCTCAATTGGTAGAGTGATAGCTTTGAACGAAAAAACTGAGGGACAGAGCCCAGGCCCTGAGTTCAAGCCCTAGCACCAAGATGCACGGGTGCACATGCATGCACGCACATGCACGCACGTGCACACACACACACACAGAGGAAGGTGGTAATGATGAGCTGAGCTAGAACTGGGGGCAGTCCTGAGGCATAGACATAGTAAACTCTAAAGGCAGAACAAGAGTTTCTCCTAAGTCCTTCTTGGGCTGAGTGGGTCTGGGCCATGGCAGTAAGGTCCATGGAATCTGCCCCTCCATCTGTGCACAGGACATAAGACCAAGGGAAGGACACTATGGATGCTACTTTGTAGTCTGTCCAGGATTGCAGACCTTCATCTGCCCCCAAGCACTGGCGAGGAAAGCAGGGCTCCAAGACCTGGGACTCCTAGGATAGCAACTGCTACGAGCATCAGCCAGCCAGCTGTGGATTCCTGATCCTACAACTCTTTCATGAGCCCAACTCAACACCTGCCCAAGGTGTGCCTGACAGATTCATACTCTTGTGATATCTGCATGAGTAGGTGTTACCTGCTGTGCCATCTTGCAGCTTCTGCCCCTCCTGGCCAAGTACCGTGGTCTGAAACATCGGTTTACTGCTCAGATGCACACCTCACCCATTACTGATGCCATTCTGATGACCTGGCTGATAACCTCCATGCCCCAAGGATGGACCCTTCTCTGATACTGTGGCCCATCCCATACACAAAGGCCACCAAAGAGGCTGCTCTGAAGACACCTAGACATTGGGAGACCCGATTCTAAGGGCCCATTAGAAAGTACTCTGTCTAGAGCCACAGAGTGAAGTCCAAGCAGGTGTTGGTCATGGGGCTCGAACTCTGGGCCGGGGCATTGTCCCTCAGCTCTTCAGCTTACCACTTTAGCCACAGCACCTCTTCTGGTTTTCTGGTGGTTCCTTGGAGATCAGAGTCTCCTGGACTTTCTTGCCTGGGCTGGCTTAAAACCACGATCCTCAGATCTCAGCCTCCTGAGGAGCTAGGAGGACATGTGTGAACAACATGCACTTAGCTGATCTGTCCTTTCACCACAGTGGACTAGGAGCTTCTGAAAGCTTTTCTTTATTTTTATTCTGTGCTAGCATTGGGGCTTGAACTCAGAGTCTTGGCCTTGGTCTCTTAACTTTCTCAAGGCTGGCAGTTTACCACTTGAGCCACATTTCCGTTTCTGGCTTTTGGTAGTTCATTGGCAAGAAAAGAGTTTCACTAATTTTCTTCCCCTGAGCTGTCTTTGACCCACGATTTCTGATCTCAGTCTCCTGAGTAGCTAGGATTTACAGGGGTTGAGCCACTACTGGCATTTGGCAAGAAGATTTTCTTACAAAAGTGTTCTTCCCTGCATTTGCCCTGACTCCTCCATGCAAAGGAGGCCTCTGAGGGTCAGGAACATTGAAAAATAGGATTCCAGCTACGGGAAATGGCTGGGGTCCTTGGTGAAAAGTCAAGCTAATCTTCCCCCTGGGCCTGATTCTGGGACCCCACCCTCTGCCCTACCTGTGACTCAAGTACAAAACTTGACCCAGCCTTGAATGTCCTGCCACACTTGTCTGAAGCAACAGAACATTAATTCCACCCACACCACCTGCTCTAAACCCCACCTCAGGACCTTTGCCCATGCTGTACCTTCTGCCTGAGGCCCTCTGTCCTCAATCCACACCTTAGAACTCCTGTGGAATTTTGGCACTGGTTAAATCACTTCCTGGACAAGTCTTTCCCTCCCTTCTCCGTCTTTTTTAAAATATTGAATTGATAGAGATGGAACTTGTGAAGGCCGACTGGCAAATGCTCTATCTTGGTGTGTGTGTTTGTGCCAGTCTGGGGATTTGAATTCATGGCCTTGACAGTATCCCTGAGCTTTTGTGCTCAAGGCTAGCACTCTAGTACTTGAACCATAGCTCTACTATGTTTAATTGGAGAAAAGTGTCTCATATAATCTTTCCTTCTTCTAATTATTATCCTCATATCTCAGCCTCCTGAGTAGCTAAGGTTACAGGGGTGAGCCACCAGAACCTGACCTCTACCTTTTACTGTTATCCTCGGCCTTCCTCTGAGTACCAGAAGAATATGTCTCACCAGTGTCCATTTTTTGCCAGTCTTGGCCTTAAACTCAAGGTCTGGGCATGTTCCTGAGCTTCTTTTGCTCAAGGCTAGCACTCTATCACCTAAGTCACAGTGCCACTTTTGGCTTTTTCTTTTTCTCTGGTACTGAGGAATTGAACCCAAGGCTTCCTGCAATCTAGGTAAGCACTCTACCACTAAGCCACATTCACAGCCCAAGGCCTACTTCTAACAGGAGATATGAGGGTTGGATTTATTGGCTTACCCCTTTTCGGCACAGAAATCACTGGCTATTTCCTATCTTTGCCAGAATTTGGGACCAGCCTGAGACTTGGCAATCAGGAATGATGAATGAGTTATAGCCACCAGGGCCCACATCCTACAGAGGGATCTAGAATATGGAGCTATAACCTTGGACAACTCCTAAAGCCTAGGAAGTGTGGTCTTTCTGGAGGAAGTGGCTGGCTTCTAGGTGTCCCGATTGGACACCTCACCCAGAACATAACTCACCTGTTGCACACACCAGCCTCGGCAAAGCCTTTGGCATCTCCGTACTTAAATGGCAGAGAAGGATGCTTTGTTCAAGCTGCTGGCTCAGACTTAGTACTGTCTGAGTGCTTGTCTGAGCTTGCCCAGGTTTTGGGGCTGGGTATGGGCAACCTGCTGAATGCCCATCATCCATACACCATCCGTCCATACACAGAGACATAGAATTACTGCCTCCTTTTTGTTTTTTTTTTTGGCAGGTCCAGGATTGACCTATGAGCCTAGGCCCTGTCCCTGAGCTCCTTTTGCCCAAGGGTAGTGATCTGTCCTTGAGTCACAGCCCACCCATGTGTGTATTCCCCCCGCCCCCTGTGTGTCTTAGAAATAAGAGTGTCAGGAACTTTCTTGCCCCAGCTGACTTCAAACTGGCTTTCTCTATATCTCACCCTCCTGAGGAACTAGGATTACAGGCAGATGTCACTGAAACCTGGCTTTTTTTTTTCTTGTTGTTCTTTTTTTAATCCTGACAATCTGAAGTCTTCACAGTGCCATTCCAATGGCTCACATTCGAAGCAAACTACCAAGGCCTGGAGTTTAATGCTAGGACTGCCCCCAAAAAATGAAGGGAAAATCTGACAAACTCATTCTTATTCATGTGAATGCTAATGGAATGTTATAAAGTAATAATTTGAAGTTAATTTATGATTCTCTTTTAGAATGCCACACACAAATTATTAGATTTATATCTTCCATTCTAGCACCTAAGGGAAGGATATTGACTAATTTATAATTAATACTTTTGTAAGTATTCAACCATGATACTTCATTAAATGGAGGCATAATGTAATCAATAATAATTGGTTTTATATATATATATATATATATATATATATATATATAAAACAGTATCCTCACATTTCCTCTCTCTCTCTCTCTCTATATATATATATATGCAGATATATATACACACACTCATATATATATATATATATATATATATATATATGTATACATCTATCAATGTATATATACTGGGCACTACTGTGGCTTGATCACAGGTCCTCAGAATTTCCTGGCAGCTCAGTTTGGCGGACGCTGGTCTTTTAAGACTGTGAGCCCATTTATGGATTGGGCATTGTGAGTTGAAATCCCAGCATGGCCAAAAATTTATTTGTGGAGTAATAAGCTAATTTTGACACATTTTTTTCCTTCTCTGTGAAAGTCCTGGGTCTCAGTATGATGTATAATCCATATGCAAATATATCCTAGGTGATATCATGTAACAAAACATTATATGTGTAATAATACTAAATTAATAAGGGTAATAAACATCATACGCAGTAAACCCATGTAATATAAATGAATCTCATATATAAACATTAGTTTTTCAAGTGCGGGGGCTTCAATTCAGGCCCTGGGAACTGGTCTGAATTTCTTGTTTTCAAGGATTGTGAGCTTACTCTTCACCCAGTTTCACAGAGTTACCCAGACCCTGAGTTCAAATCAAAGGCTTGACTGAAAAATGGTGCAAATTCCAAGCCAGGGCCTATTATTATTATATTTTTGGCCAAGCATGGGGCTAGAACTCAGGTCTTGGCATCTCTGCCACCACCGACCCTGGGATCATAGGACCCGAGTTCAAATCTCGGGGCTGGCAAAAAAAAAAAATATCAAAAGAGAAGGATAAAACAGAGATTGGAAAGGGAAACAAGAGGAGGCAACAATGCTTGATAAAAAATTTATTCGTTATCTTGCCCATGTAATTGTAACTCCTCTGTACGATATTCTCACAAAAAAAAAAAAAAAACTGAGACATTCACTAAAGTGGTTTTACTTTTTTTTCCCCCTTTGTCTTGTGGCCATCCTGGGTCTAAATGACAAATCCCAGAAAGTGTACATGACCTTGCATTGCTGATGTTTGGTGGGCTATTAGGGAAGCCATAGCCAAAAGAGTCAACTTAGTCCTCGATGTCGATTCCTGGTACTGCCAGTAATGAATGGTGGGAGAATCTAACACATTCTCATATACATCCATACAAATGATATGTTATAAAAGTAACAAATTACTAGTTAGTGTATGATAATAATATAAAACTATATACAACAATTATACTACATTAATTTTCAATTAATACTTTATTATGTATTCTGTCATGATACTTAAAAAAGGAATAATTTAATTGCCAATAATCGGTAGTAATATCATGTATGCAATTTCATAATATCCAGACATCTTTTTCTTGTTTTAAGCATATACCTCTCTCTCTCTCTCTCTCTCTCTATCTATCTATCTGTCTGTCTATCTATCTATTTATCTATGTATCTACCTACTTACCTACATACCTATCTATCTATATACCAATCTACACATTTATCTGTTTGTACACTTGTCACTCCTGGGGGTCAGTGGTAGTGTGCTTGCCTAGGACATGCAAAGCCCTGGGTTCGATTCCTCACTACCACATGCACAGAAAAATCCTGAAGTTGTGCTGTCTCGCTTAAGCAGTCGAGTACTAGCTTTGAGCATAAACCCATAGGGACTGTGTCTAGAACCTTATTGAAGACGCTAGGACTGGCCCCCCAAAAAGATAGAATGTTCTGACTGCAATGATTAAGGATAGGACTGCAAATACCTCATAAGTGAGTAAGAGGGAGTCTGGTGTTGACAAGTGACATTTAACCTGACTTAGCCACACGTAAACCACTGCAATCCAGCTCTATGGAACCAGATGCTGCTGGCTCACTAATCCCTGTCAAGCAAGCTACTTGGGGGCTGAGATTTGACACTGGTGGGTTTAGAACCCAGCCCTGGCAGGAAGTCTGTGAAACTCTGACCTGTGGCTCAAGGAGGTAAAGCCCTAGCCTTGAACTAAAGATTTAGGATAGTACCCCAAACCATTGAGTGCAATCCACGTGGCTGACTCCCCCCAAAAAACATCCCTCTAAATCATTAGATGTGAACTTTGTGAGGTTTGTGATGTGCTTGTGAAAGAATGGTGATACTGATGAAAGCAACCTAATTCTAATGACAGCATGTGGGATACAGCTATGTGATGAGTTCTTCATAAACTGTTATGTTCTTAGTCCTTCACGGGGTTCATTCTTCCATCTGGTCCTTGTAAGAGCTCCACAAGTAAGATGATTGTGCAGATGGGAAAGTTGAGGCTCAGATATGCCCCCATGTCAGGGCCAAAATGATGTATGTACTGAAATCTAGTGAGTTGTCCCTGCAGACAATTGTTTTGGTTTAGTTTTCTCCATCATGAACCTTGAACTCAAAGCCTAGGCTCTGACTTTCATCTTGGGCTCATGGTTAGCGCTCTACCACGTGGAGCCAAGGACCCCTTGCAGCAAAGTGTCACAGCTTAGGTGTCTTTAGCTGAGGTCTGTCATCCTGCCTACTCAGGAAGCTGAAGTCTGATGATCTGGCATCCAAACTATCCCAGACACAAAATTCCCATGAGGCTATTATCTCCTATTCACCACTTAGAAATTTGAAGTGGAAGCTGGGCACTGGTGACTCACGCTTGTCACCCTAGCTTATCAGGAGGCTGAGAGCTGAGGATCACAGTCCAAAGCCAGCCTGAGCAGGATGTTCCTTGAGATGGTTATCTCCAATAAACCAATGAAATGAACCGGCTCTTTAGCACAAGTGGTAGAGCTCTAGGCTTGAGCTGAAGAGCTGAGAGACAGCACCTAGCCCCAGACTTCAACCCTCCAACTTATAAGAAAAGAGAAACCTGAAGTGGAGTGCTGGGAATGTGTCTTAGGGGTAGAGTGCTTCGCATATATGAAACCCTGGGCCTGAATCCTCAGTACCACATCACTAGAAAAAAATTCTAAAGTGATCTGTGGCTCAAATGGTAGAGTGCTGTCCTTGTACAGGAGAAACTCAGGTACAGTGGTTAGGTCCTGAGTCCTTCAGGACTGGTGTATGCACACACACACACACACACACACACACACACACACACACACACACAAAGACCAAAAGTCAAGCTGTAAACTAAATGGGAAAGCACTGAGCTTCTGCTCTGAACTCATGGTCAGCACCATCGCCCTGTGTTCTACCCCAAAACCTAGCCACCGATGGCCCAACTAGGAGAGGTCAAAAGTTTAAAATCCTTATACCCTTCACCAGCCCTAGATGACTGGAAGCATTGTGATTTTGCACAAGTGCTTAGATTTAGCAAGCTTCCGGAAACCTAGGGAGGCAACACTGCCAATAATGAATCATTTCATTAGATTCAGGGCCCTAGTTGTCTTCCAGAAGGACTCTTTAATTGTAGCAGTTTGTCTCAACACTGCAACATAGTGTAACAAAGAAAGGATGAGTGCAGGGAACGTGGGCTGCCACAGGAGGTGGCACAAATGAAGAGTCCTGTCAAAACAGACCACTGGGGAGAGAAATAGCTTGGGGTACAAAGAGGCCTTTTTCTCCTTACCTTCAGAGCCCGCCCGCACTCATCCTCACTAATTGGCCAGGATGGATTGTTTGTTACACAGCTGTACAGGAGTGAAGCCTTTTGACTGCCTGTTCCAACAATGAGGCAGACTTCCCCCTACAGCCTGGGGTGTGGAGAAACCCTCAGGGTACACTGGGAAGAGTGAGGGGAGCTCTGGAACATGCACTGTCTTGAAAGCCTTCTCTGTGCTATGAAATCATTCTATTCAAAGCAAATTACCTAGCTGGGTTCTTTTCTTCATAGTGACTCTGAATTTTCACCGATGGAAATACATTCATACATACACAGATACGTCGAGTTAAAGGCTCTTTTTCTGGTGGCAGGTCCTGAATCTTGAACTGTGAGCCTAGACATTGTCCCTGAGCTCCCTTTGCTCAAGGAAACATTTTATTGTGCCTTAAAACATGATGCATCGTTAAATGGAGGCATAATTCAATACCTATTAATCATTAGTAATACATTACATGTACTTTAATATGTAGACACCTCACATTCTGTAATTATTTTTATGTATTTAAATATACAATAGAATAAACCAATAAATCGCTCTCTCTCTCTCTCGGCCCTTCCCCCCTTCTCTCTCTCTCTCTCTCTTTCTCTCTCTCTCTCTATATATATATACACATATACATAGGTATATTTGCCATAATTTACACACCTATCTATTTATATATTGGCAACTCCTTGGACTAGAACTCAGGTCCTGGTAACTGCCTGGCAGTGAATATTTTGAGGCTGCTGTGCTTATCGTGACCACTTGATGAATTGGGCATTCCAGGCCCTGAGTTCAAATCCCCGCAATGGCAAGTCAATAGGTGGAATAAGAAGCCAATGTTGAACTGTTTTCCTTTCTGTGAAAATCTTTTTTTTTATTTATCTATGTATTTTATTGAAAATACTGTACAGAGGAATTACAATTATATGGGTAAGATAATGAGTACATTTTTTTATTTTTTAATTTTAATTTTTATTTTTTGTGAACATACTGTACAGAGGGGTTACAATTACATGGGCAAGATAATGAGTCCATTTCTTATCAAGCATTGCAGTCTCCTCCTTTGTTTACCCTTCACATCCCTTCCCGACCTCCCCATGTCTCCCCACCGAGTCCTCCCCGCCCCACCAAAGTTGTAAAGTTCGTTTTCAACATGACAACTTGTACTTCTCATTTTTGCAACAGGTCCACCTGTATCCTTAAATGACTTGTTTTTCCCCATCTCCTCCACAAATTATACTGACATCAAATATAGTGAAAGCAGGGGTTATACTGTGGGGGAGGGACATACAAAGAAACAAAGAAATAATCTTATAAGTGCCTTAGAACAAATGTATGAAAGAAAAAAACCCATTAAAATACATATCTTAGGGTTCATTTTCCTAACATCACATTATCTGACCTTTTCTGCTTGACTCATACATATACTAGATATTGCAATTAAGGGAAACCATGGGACCTATGTTCTTTGGGCTTGGCTTACTTCACTTAATATAATTTTTCCAGTCTTTTCCATGATCTAACAAATGGGGCAATGTCATTCTTTCTGATGGAGTCATAGAATTCCATTGTGTATATATACCACATCTTCTTGATCAATTCATCTACTGAGGGGCATCTGGTTTGGTTCCAGATCTTAGCTATGGTACATAATACTTCAATAAACACAGTTGTGCTGGTAGCTTTAGTGTGGTCTTGTTTGTAAACATTTGGGTAAATGCCAAAAGTGGGATTTCTGGGTCGTAGGGGAGCTCTCTGTGAAGTCATTTGAGGAACCTCCATACTACTTTCCAAAGTGGTTGAACAAGTTTACACTCCCACCAACAATGAAGGAAGATTCCCTTCTGTCCACATCCACACCAGCATCAGTTGTTGTTAGAGTTCTTGATTTTTGCCATTCTAACTAGGGTGAGGTGGTATCTCAATGTTGTTTTGATTTGCATTTCTTTTATGGCTAGGGAGGTTGAGCATTTCTTCATGTGTCTATTGGCCATCCTTCTTTCTTCTTCAGAGAAGTTTCTCTTTAAGTCCACTTATTTATTGGGCAATTGTTTCTTTGAGGATTAATTGTTGGGGGATTTAATTTTTTGAGTTCCAAGTATATTTTAGATATGAGAACCTTGTCCGTTGTATGGCTAGTGAAGATCTTCTCCCAATCCATGGGATTTCTATTGATCTTGCTAGCTATGTCCTTTGCCATGCAGAAGCTCTGCAACTTCATGCAATCCCATTTGTCCAACCTTTCTTTGATTTGTTGTGTTTCTGGATTTCTATTAAGAAAATTTCGGCCTGCGCCAAGGAGACCTAGGGTTTCTCCTATTCCATCCTGTAATGTTTTCAGAGTGTCTACTTTGACTCCGAGGCCTTTGATCCATTTGGAGTTGATTCTGATGAAAGGTGATATATAAGGATCTAGCTTTAATTTTCTGCAAATAGTTAAACAATTTTGGCAGCACAATTTACTGAAGAGGCTGTCTTTCGTCAATTCTATATTTTTTTTAGATCCCTTATCGAAGATTAGATGGGTATAGGTCTGTAGGTCCATTTCTGGGTTTTTTTTTTTTTCTTTTTAAATTATTTTATTGTGAAAATACCGTACAGAGGGGTTTCAATTACATGGGCAATGTAATGAATACATTTCTTATCAAGCATTTTTGCCTCCTCCTTTGTTTCCCCTTCCCATCCCTTCCCATCTCCCACCCCACCCCCACCAAAGTTGTAAAGTTCGCTTTTAGACATAATGACTTGTACATCTCATTGTTGCAATGGGTCCACCTGTATCCCTATTTAAACAATTTGTTTTTTCCCTTCACCTCCACAATTATACCAACATCAAATAGAGTGAAAACAAGGGTTATACTATGGGGGAGGGACATACAAAGCAACAACGAAATTATCTTAGAAATATATTAGAAACAATTGCAAGAAAGAAAAATCATTTGAGTCCTTATTAGTGTGGTACTTGCCTATTAGTGATTCTCAATTTCCTTTTTCTTTCTGTATTTATTAACTGAAATTCTACTGCGAGGAAAAGCCATCCTTTTTCCATATCTGTTTATTTACTGAATAATTTATTGATAACAGTAAGCACTTATGAATATTTTAATTCATTCTGTGAGTTAAACTCCAATATTAATGTTTATTTTGTTGCTCAATATATTCGAGCTTTGATCATTAAAGGCTCTTTCAGGTGGTCTCCTAAGCTTTTTTGGCAAATAATTATCCTTTATTATTCTTTTTTCCCCTGTCTCATTTCCTTACTTCAGGACTACAAAATTTGGAGATGTAAATTTCCTGTTCTAGGCCAGAAATTAGCCCTTCTCTAAAGAATCCTGATTCCTTTAACTGGGTAATGGTGCTAGGAAATAAAAATTTTAAGTTGATGTATAATCATCATTAATGGAGTGCCACTACTTCTGAACCTTCAGGCAGGCATAACTAAGTTTTAGATGAACATACACAATTAATTTTGATTATTATCACATTTACATATTTACCTATTGACCAAAAGTCACTTGTAAACCTGAAATAAATTCTCAAGTCATTTTACCAGTCATTCAAAGATCCATTCAGAGTTGTGAAAATGGGAGTTCCATAAAGCCCACAATCACAGCTGAGGTAAAAGGTTTCTGGCCTAAGTTCTCATTATGTAAACAATGTTCTTTCCTGAATCTACTTATTGCCACAGTTTTTGTATTTTTTTTAATTTAATTTTATTTTATTTGAGAACATACTGTACAGAGGGGTTACAATTACATGGGCAGGATAATGCATACATTGCTTACCAAGCATTGCAGCCTCCTCCTTTGTTTACCCTTCACCTCCCTTCCCAGCTTCCCCCCTCCCCCCCACCCAATTATACCCCCCTCCCCCCGCCGACATTGTAAAGCTGCTTTTGACATGACATTTTGTACTTCTCATTGTTGCAACAGGTCCACCTGAATCCTTAAACGACTTGTTGGTCCCCGTCTCCTCCACATGTTATACTGACATCAAATATAGTGAAAGCGGGGGTTACACTGTGGGGGAGGGACATACAAAGCAACAAAGAAATAATCTTATAAATGCGTTAGAAACACATGCATGAAAGAAACAAAAACATTAAAATACATATTTGAGGGTTCGTTTTCCTAACATCACATTATCTGATTTTTCCGCTTGACTCATACCTATACTAGATATTGCAAATAAGGGAAACCATGGGACCTATGTTTCTTTGGGCCTGGCTTACTTCACTTAATATAATTTTTTCCAAGCCTTTCCATTTCCTAACAAATGGGGAAATGTCATTCTTTCTGATGGAGGCATAGAATTCCATTGTGTATATATACCACATCTTCTTGATCCATTCATCTACTGAGGGGCATCTGGGTTGGTTCCATATCTTAGCTATGGTAAATAATGCTGCAATAAACATAGTTGTGCTGGTAGCATTAGTGTGGCCTTTTTTGTGATCATTTGGGTAAATGCCCAAAAGTGGGATTGCTGGGTCATTGGGGAGCTCTATGTGGAGTCTTTTGAGGAACCTCCATACTGCTTTCCAAAGTGGTTGAACAAGTTTACATTCCCACCAACAATGATGTAAGGTTCCTCTCTGTCCACATCCCCTCCAGCATCTGTTGTTGTTAGAGTTCTTGATTTTTGCTGTTCTAACTGGAGTGAGGTGATATCTCAATGTTGTTTTGATTTGCATTTCTTTTATGGCTAGGGATGTTGAACATTTCTTCATGTGTCTATTGGCCATCCTTCTTTCTTCTTCAGAGAAGCTTCTCTTTAAGTCTTTCGCCCACTTACTTATTGGGCAGTTGTTTCTTTGAGGATTTGTTGTTGGGTGGTTTAATTTTTTGAGTTCCAAGTATATTTCAGATATGAGACCCTTGTCCGTTGTATGGCTAGTAAAGATCTTCTCCCAGTCCGTGGGTTTTCTATTGATCTTGCTAGCTATGTCATTTGCCCTGCAGAAGCTCTGCAACCTTATACAATCCCATTTGTCCAACCTTTCTTTGATTTGTTGTGTTTCCGGGTCTCTATTCAGAAAATTTGGGCCTGAGCCCAGGAGACCCAGGGTTTCTCCTATTCCATCCTGTAATGTTTTCAGAGTGTCTGCTTTGAGTTCAAGGTCTTTGATCCATTTGGAGTTGATTCTGGTGCAGGGTGATATATAAGGATCTAGCTTTAGTTTTCTACATGTAGTTAACCAGTTTTGCCAGCACCATTTACTGAAGAGGCTGTCTGTCTTCCATTCTATTGTTTTAGCTCCCTTATCGAAGATTAGATGGCTATAGGTCTGTAGGTTCATTTCTGGGTTTTCAATTCTATTCCATTGGTCCTGAGGTCTGTTCTTATGCCAATACCAAGCTGTTTTGATTACTATGGCTTTATAGTAGAGTTTGAAATTTGGTATTGATATTCCTCCAGCAGTGTTCTTTCCGTTGAGGAGCGTTTTTGCTATTCTGGGTCTTTTATTGTTCCATATGAATTTTTGGATTGCCTCTTCTATTTCCTTGAAGAATGAGGGTGGAATTTTGATAGGTATTGCGTTGAATTTGTAGATTGCCTTAGGAAGTATTGCCATTTTCACGATGTTAATCTTTCCAATCCAGGAGCATGGGAGGTTTTGCCATTTTTTAAGTTCTGTGTTGATTTCCTTTTTCAAGATTTTAAAGTTTTCATCATAGAGGTCCTTCACTTCTTTAGTTAAGTTAAGTCCTAGGTATTTTATTTTTTGTGGGGCTATTACAAATGGAGTTGCTTTCCTAATTTCAGCCACACTTTTCTCATTGTTGGCATACAGAAAAGCCATTGATTTTGGGGGTTTAATTTTATAACCTGCTACTTTGCCAAAGTTTTGAATCAGCTTGAGTAATTTGGGAGTGGAATCTATGGGATTCTTTAAATACAAGATCATGTCATCTGCAAAGAGGGAGAGTTTTATTTCTTCTTTCCCTATTTGGATCCCCTTTATGTCTGCATCTTGTCTTATTGCTGTAGCTAGGCATTCTAATACTAGATTGAAGAGAAGTGGAGAGAGTGGGCATCCTTGTCTTGTTCCTGAGTTAAGAGGAAATGGCTTTAGTTTTTCGCCATTGAGTATAATGCTGGCTGTAGGTTTGTCATATACAGCCTTTATTGTATCTGGACAGGCCTATCTTTTTGCATGTTTGGGAAGTTCTCTGCTAGGATCCTGTTAAACAAATTTCCTAGACCATTAACTTCTGTTTCTAGGTGCTCCTCTACACCCATTTTCCTTAGATTAGACCTTCTGATGGTGTCTTCCAGGTGTTGGATAAATCGATCATATTTCTTGGACTTGTCTTGGATGGTTGTGTGTTCTTTCTCTATAATATCTAGGCTGTCTTCAATCCCTGAGATTCGATCTTCTGCATGGTCTAACCTGCTGTCAAGACTCTCTACTTTGTTTTTTATCTCTTTTTCTTCTAGTTGGTCAGCTTTGATGGCTTCAAGTTCTTTGTTGAAGCTCTGGTTTAGGTCTTGTATGAATTTCTTTACTTCCTTGATTTGGTGTTCAGTGTTTGTCCTCAAATTGCTTAGTTGATTGGTTATGGTTTCTTTGGGCTCCCATTCCTTCTGTTGGATTCCATTCAGCATTCCCTTTGTGGTCTCCCTGACTTCCTTCAGCTCTTTGTTAATGGGTTCCATGAATGCCTTTAGTGATCTTTGTGTGTTCTCTACCTGGTCTCTCAATTCCTGTATTACTCTTTGATTAGCTTCCTCCCGTTCGTGGGATTCCTGCAGATCTCTTTGAGTGTTCTCAGCCTGCTCACGCCATTCCTCCCTTTCTCTTTGAGTATTCTCAAGTTGTTCACGCAAATCCTGTATCAGTTTTTGAGTAGCTTCCTCACGCTTATGATATTCCTGTATAAACTTCTGGGATGCCTCCTCTCTCTCCCTATCAGGCTCATACAGAGTCCTTTGTACGTTGTCAAACTTTTCATTTATCATGTTTGCCAGCAGTGTTTGTAGAGCTGTTTGGGAACTCTCCTCTGGATTATTCATTATCTGTTCTAACCCCTGATTATCAAGATTGGGAATTGAGATACCCGAATTTGCCATTTTCTTGTGTTTTTCTGGCTTACTCTGCCCATTTGAGATGAAGATAGCACCAGTTTTGTGCTAGAACACTATCTTAAGGCAACCATCAACCAAAGTTTGCATTTGTACAGTCAATAGTCTACAGATACAATCTAGTTCAACAGATACATCTATTTGACATCAAACAACTATATGTTAAAGGGCTTCGAACCACAGAGAAGAATTTGGAAAACCAGAAATTATTAGGGTTAGGGAGAGATGTGGGTAAAAAATAGGAATAGATTGGTGTGGGGAGGCACAGGGAGAGTTAACTATGTCCTAATCACAATGCAGGAAATAGGTTGGGTAGGATGCAAGTAGAGAGAGAGAGAGAAAGAAGAAAGGGAAAGGGGAATAAAAAGAGACCAGAAAAAAAATAGAAACGTAAAAATTAATGTTATTTTAGAGATTAAAAGACCATCTATTTATAGAGGAATATGAATATGTTGAGAGAAAGGGAGGGACATAGAGGAGATGTGAAAAACTTTAAAAAAATGCTTAAAATATTATATAGGTATAAAGAGGTAGTACTGCTATTAATGAATTTAAGTCTCGGAGGTTTTGAATTGAGTAATAAGTTTGTGGATTAAGTGTGTACACAATGGGGGATAGGGTCTACTTGTTAACTACGGGTTTATCTGAGGATGTGCAGGACAAGAGTTAAGTCACATAAAGAAGAACAAAGAGGAAAAGATGGAAAGGATAGGAAAGTGAGAAGAAAAGATCAGAAGTTCAGTAGAGCTAGACAAAAAACAAAAAGATAATTAAGAATGAAAGAAAAAGAGAAAGACGACAAGAAAAGAAAGGAAAACACACATTCACGTATTCCTAAAATAAAAATTATAAGAGGAGAAAAAAAAAAGTTAATGGAAAACAATTATTTTTTCAGAAGAGGCAAAAATTAAAGATCAATAAAAGTTTTAGAAAAGCAAAAAAAAATTTTTTTTATATATATATAAGGTAACAAAAAACGAAAAAAAAACAAAACAAAAAAAAGAAAAAAAGATAAGAAGAAGAAGAAAAAAAAAAGTTCTTTCATTTTTTTTTTTTTGGGAGGGGTGGGAAGAGTCCTGTATCTCCCTTTTGTCTGTAACCAGAGTCTGGTTGGAGTCTCTGGTCAGCTTGAGGTCCTGTGGCTTGATTGGTTTCTTAAGTCAGTTTGTTGCAACAGGCAGAAAAATGCTCTGCTTTACCCAAGATGTTGAGATCCCCCTCCCAGGTTAGTTTACTGGGAGGCTGATCTGCTTTGAGAATCACAAAAGAGGGGGATGCAGTGATGAGGCTAGGTTCTGGGTAGAGTTGAGGCCTTTCAACAAACAGTAGCTTTTCTCTGGGGCTATTTTGTGAAAAAAACTCACAGCACCCAGCCTGGAGCCATTCTCAGGGTTTCTGTTTTTCAATTGATTGTGGTGGCTGCTAGAAGGAGGGGCAGCCTCTGGCTCTGGTTACCCAGTGAGAGAGCCACTCCAATGGCTGGCGCCTGAGCTGGGTGACTTTTCCCTGGATGGAACTGAGTCTGTGAGGTCACTTCGCCGTTAACTTCTTGTGACCTGCTAAATGACTCGTTTTATTCCAAGGCCTGAGCTGGAGCTAGCCGCTCCTCCGAGCTTTGTTGGTATCCAAGATGGAGATGACCGGTGCTGGGGTGGGGAGGGGTGGCCTTCCCTCCTCTGCTCCCAGAGAAGGAGGGAGGAAGTCGGGCTTCTACTCACGCCGAGTCTTGGATCCCGGGTCGTCTCTGGTCTGCAAAGTGCAGGATGAAGTTGTCCGCTCCTTGTCGGTTCTTGCTGGTGTTGAGTTGAATCTGCTCGTCCGCTGCGTCTGGCTCCTTCGTCCCGTACTGTGTCTCAGGTGTGCCCCCGTGGCGGTGGTCGCTGCCGCGACCCTGCCGCCGCAGCAGCAGCTGCTGGCAGGCGCTCAGATGTGCCTGCTTGGCTTCCCCTCCCTTGACTAACTCTCTGTCCTGTGATGGCACACTTGGTGTAATTCTCTGGCTTGGGACTGTTCACTGGAACTCTGAAACTGTTTTCTATGCAAGAGCTTGTTCAGATTCCAGCTTCTCCTCCGCCATCTTCCCGGAACTTCATTTCTGGGTTGTTTATTCTATTCCGTTGGTCCTGAGGTCTGTTCCTGTGCCAGTACCAAGCTGTTTTGATTACTATGGCTTTATAGTAGAGTTTGAAATTTGATATTGATATTCCTCCAGCAGTGTTCTTTACATGGAGGAGCATTTTTGGTCTTTGGGGTCTTTTATTTTTCTATATGAATTTTTGGAGTGCCTCTTCTATTTCCTTGAAGAATTACGTTGGAATTCTGATAGGTGTCGCATTGAATTTGTAGATAGCTTTGGGAAGTATTGCCATTTTCACGATGTTAATCTTTCCAATCCAGGAGCCTGGGAGGTTTTTGCCATTTTCTAAGTTCTGTTTTGATTTCTTTTTTCAATATTTTGAAGTTTTCATCATAGTGGTCCTTCACTTCTTTGGTTAAGTTAATTCCTAGGTATTTTTTTTTTGTGGGGCTATTACAAATGGAGTTGCTTTCCTAATTTCAGCCACTCTTTTCTCATTGGTGGCATACAGAAACGCCATTGATTTTCGGGGGTTAATTTTTTACCCTGCTACTTTTCCAAAGTTTTGAATCGGTTTGAGTAATTTTGAAGTGGAGTGTATGGGATCCTTTAAATACAACATCATGTCATCTGCAAAGAGGGAGAGTTTTATTTCTTCTTTCCTTATTTGGATCCCCTTTATGTTTGTATATTGTCTTATTGCTGGAGCTAGGCATTCTAATACTAGATTGAAGAGAAGTGGAGAGAGTGGACATCCTTGTCTTGTTCCTGAGTTAAGAGTTAATGGCTTCAGTTTTTCACCATTAAGTATAATGCTGGCTGTAGGTTTGTCATATACAGCCTTTATTGTATTGAGGAATGTTCCATGGATTCCTAATTTTTCCAAAACCTTCATCATAAAGGGGTGTTGGATCTTGTCGCATGCTTTTCCTACATCTATTGAGATAACCATGTGGTTCTTATCCTTGCTCCTGTTGATGTGATGAATAATACTAATTGATTTGCATATATTGAACCAGCTTTGCATCCCTGAAATGAATCCTGTTTGATCGTGGTGCATTATTTTTTGGATGGATTGTTGAAGTCGATTGGCCAAAATTTTGTTGAGAAGTTTTGCATCAATGTTCATCAAAGAAATGGGTCTATAGTTCTCTTTCTTTGATGAGTCCCTGCCTGGTTTTGGGAAGAGGGTTATGATGGATTCATAGAATGTGCTCTTTAGTGAACTTTCTCTTTCAATTTCATTGAAGAGTTGGACGAGAATTGGTGTGAGGCCTGATTTGAAGGGCTTGTAGAATTCTGCTGTAAAACCAACTTGTCCTGGGCTTTTCTTAGCTGGGACGTCTCTTATTGCTGTTTCTATTTCAATGCATGATATGGGCCTGTTAAGATGGTTTAACTCATCTTGGTTTAGTTTCGCATGTCAATATTTGCTAGGAAAAGGTCCATTTCTGTCAAGTTCTCAAACTTATCAGCATAAAGTTTTGAGGAGTATTCCCTTAAAATGTTCTGAATCTTGGTTGTTTCCTTGGTGATGTTTCCATTCTCATCTCTGAGTTTATTTATTTGGGTGTGTTCTCTTCTTTTTCTGATAAGATTGGCTAAGGGTCTGTCAATTTTGTTATTTTTTTCCAAGAACCAACTCTTTGTTTCAGATGTTAATTAATTTAATTCTGATTTAATTTTAATTATTTCTTTCCATCTACTGGATTGGTGTTTATCTTGCTGCTCTTTTTCAAGGAGGTTTACATGTGTCATTAAATTGTTGGTTTCAGATCTCTCCAATTTGTTGATGTAGGAGCTCAGAGCTATAAACTTGCCTCTGAGTACTTTCTTTGCTGTGTCCCAGAGTAGCTGGTAATTTGTGTGCTCATTTTTGTTGAAAAGCATGAACATTTGATTTTCCTTCTAATCTCTCCCTAAAATCAAACAACTATCAACCAAGAATACTGTACCCAGCTAAACTCTCCTTCACAACCGAAGGCCAAATAAAAACCTTCCATACAAAAAAAATTGAAACAATATATCTCCACCAAACCAGCCCTACAAAAGATTCTTAAAGATGTCCTACACATAGAAAACCAACAAGACCACAATAAAGGCCAAGAAACTGCAACCAAACTGAGAATCCAAGAACCATAGGAAGAACCCAGTCTTCACAGCCCCCAAGAAGGTAGATTACTTGGCAGGAACTTCCAAATACCTCTCAGTCCTATCTATCAACATTAACGGACTTAAGTCTCCAAATAAGCGACATAGTCTGTCTTGTTGGATTGAAAAACAAGAACCTTCTACATGCTGCCTTCAGGAGTCACATCTTGCCCGTAAAAACAAACACATTTTCAATGTTAAAGGCTGGAGCAAAATCTACCAAGCAAACGGCCCCCATAAACAGGCGTGAGTTGCAATCCTAATATCAGATAAAATTGACTTCAAATTAAAATTTTTGAGAAGAGATAAAGAAGGTCGCCACATACTAATTAAGGGATTTCTCCTTCAGGAGGATATTACAATTCTAAATATCTATTCACCAAAGAATGGAGCACCGAAATTTATCCAAGAAACACTACTTTCCCTCAAATACCACATTGATCCAAAGACATTAATTGTTGTGGATTTTAACACACCACTCTCCCCACCAGATAGTTCAACTCGGCAATAACTCAACAGAGAAACCGCAGATCTAAACAGTTGCATATATCAACTAGATTTGACAGACATCTTTCTGTGAAAATCTTGTGTCCTAGATACAATATGTAATATCTATGTGAATACATACATATATGATATACCTTATAAATGTATACAAATATTATTTTTGCCAGTCCTGGGCCTGGAATTCACGCCCTGGGAAAAGTTCCTGAATTTCTTTTCTTCAAACGGGTGAGCTCCTATGTCACCCAGATCACAAGAGAGTTACCCAGCCCCTGAGTTCAAATCCCAGGTACGGCAGATAAAATGTTCCAAATTCCAAGCCAATGCCTTAACACTTTGTGGGGGGGCAGGCCTGGGTCTTGAAATCAGGTTGTTCTAACACTTCCTCAGCCTTGATTACCCTAGGCTGAGGTGCAGCTTTTACACCAACAGATGATCCAAGGATTCCAGGACCCGAGTTCAACTCCCATCACTGCCAAAAAACTTAAAACCAACAAAAATGGAGGATGAATAAACTAGGAAGTTTTACACAACAGTTATACCTTTGTTTCCTTTGCACTGTGACCATCCTGGGTCTCAGTGACTAAGCTTGAAAATTGTATGTGACTTTGCATAGCTGAAGGCTGAGGGGCTGTCAATAAAGCCTGAGCCCAATCCAGGCACAGAGGCCCTTAGTTCCATCCTGGGACTGCCACCTACACATGGCTGAAGATCCTAGGAAACTCGTTCCCATCTATAGGAACACTAATAGAATGTTTGATATGTACTAATTGAATCACTAATTAGCTAGTCATTGTAGTATAACATTGTACACAATAAATATAGATCATTGATTAATTTAATTAATACTTTATTAAGTCTTAAAACGTGATTAATTAATGGAGGCATAATTTTACACCAAATAATTGGTAGTAATAGAATATATATATATATATATATATATATATATATATATAAATACAATATAGACATCACTCTTTATATGGAGTTATACACTAGAATCTACATAAATGTCTGTGTCTTGTATACATTTATTTATAGACGCATATACATATGTAAATACACACACACTTCAGTCTACACATCTATCTTTTTATATATCGGCCAGTCCTAGGATGTGAACTCAGGCCCTCAAATTTGCCCGACAACTTTACTTCCATCAAACTGTTGTACTAACATTGACCCATTCATGAAGTGGGCCTTTAGGGCCCTGAGTTCAAATCACAGAATTGCCAAAAACTTAATCCTGGTGGAAAAAGCCAATTGTCCCACATGTTTTTCTTACCGGTTAAAGTCCTGGGTCCCAAGTTTGACATACAATACATATGCAAATCTATTTCCTATGTGATAGGATGTAAAAAATATTATATGTGTAATCATACTCACTAAAATACATAATAAATAAATAAATAAAATGATTAACTACACTAACTGCAATATGCAATAAACATTTGTAAGTAAATATAAATCATGTATTTAAAATGTATGCAAATATTATTTTTTCGAGTGCTAGGGTTGAATTCAGGCTCTGGGAACAGGCCTGACTTTCTTGTCTTCCAGCACAGTGAGCTTCCCCTTCCCCCACAGTGTTGCAGATTTACCCAGATCCTGAGTTCAAATCCCAGGCCTGCCAGAAAAAAATGGCATAAATTCCAAGCCAAGGAGCCTCATACTTTTTAAAATATTTGTAATGTGCATATGTACTTATGTATGAATGTATGTATGTATGCATGTATGCATGTATGTATGTATATATTTTTATTTTGTCACAGGGCTTGAACTCAGGTCATGGCAACTCTGCCTCAGCTTCGATCTCTCTAGCCTGGGGTGCAGCCACTGGATGCACAGCTAAACCTGGGTTCCTAGGCCCCAAAAGCTGACAGGAAAAAAGTGAATAAATCAACACAGAATAAAACCCTTCTACTTGCAGATGGCTGCCTATTTTACATTTGTTTTCTTTGCAAGGTGACCATCCTGGATCAGAATGACAGCTGAAAAAATGTTCTTAACGTGGCATTCCTGAAAGCTGGTGGGCTCCCAGGGAAGCCATAAGTCAACACGAAAACATAGGCTCTGAGTTCGAAGCCTGTTTCTGACCCTTACCAATGGCAAGACATTCTAAGAGTCTCGTTCTTTTTCATAGGAATACTGACAGGTTTTGAATGTCAAGATTGAATTAGTTCTTCCTGAATGATACTACTATAAAATTAGAGTGATTTTAGTATGCCGAAGGGTTTTAATGAATATTTTTTGAAACATTAAAAGAATATAATTAATTACATGGACACAATAATTTCAGGACAGTGGTTGATTTAATTAATAATTAATTAAGGATGAAAGCAATAATATTAATTACATGGAGTCATAAAAAATATCCAAGAATTTGTAGGAATGTAGCATATATGACTGAATAATGTGTAAACATCTCTGGCACTATAAAGATCTATATTTATTTGTGTACTACCAACTGCATTCCAATCTGTTCTTATTCTGTCAATACCTGAGGCTTGATCGCAGGTGCTAGGAACTGCTTGCCAGCTCCATATGCTCTAGGCTGGTGGGCTGACACTCACCCATTCATGTATTGGGCCTTGCTAGCACTCACAAAAATTGAATCGTGGATTAAGAAGCCCATGGTGATACATGTTTTCCTTTTCTGTGAAAGGCCTGAGTGTCAGATGTGAAGTTTCATACACAGGCAAATCTATACCATATGTAATAAATGTAATAAATATTCCATGTATAATAACAGTCAATAAAATAAATAGTAAATAAATGAATAATACAAAAAACAAAATGAATACACTAAACGCAATATGGAGTCAACATATGGGGCTTGATTTCAGGGCCTCGGAACTGCCTGGCAGATGAATTGGCTAGAGGCTGCTGTGCTGTCAGTCACTCATTCATGAATTGAGCCTTCTAGGCCCTGAGTTTAGATCCCAGCATTGCCTAAAATGTAATCGTGGAGTGAGAAGCCGAGCATGACACATGTTTTCCTTTTCTTTGAAAGTGCTCGGTGTTAGGTAGGATGTATAATTCGTATGCAAATCTATATGCTATGTAATAGGATTTCATAAATGTAATAAATGTCATAGGTGCAAGAATCGTCACTACAGTAAACAATAAACAAATTGAATTAGTGGTGAATCATTCTAAGATAAAATAAGAAATAGTAATTATAGGACTGCATTAAATTTAATATTTTATTAAGCATTAACAGAATAAAAATTGCATGGAGACATAATTAAATACATAATTGGTAATAACACGTGATACATATATAATTTAATTATATATAGACATCTGTCTCATTCTTTAAAATATGTAATTATATGTATGTATATATGTATATGATAAATAATAAGAAGATATTGAGTAATTACTAATTAATGCTTTAGTAATGGTTCCACTGGGACACATCATTAAATGGAGTCATAATTTAATATCTAATAATTTTTAGTAACATTATCTATAATTTAATAATATACAGACATCTCTCTTTTTGTGTATATAATACTTATATACAGCAATCTCTATCTATTTAGATCTCGTTCACTCCTGGGGCTTGGTGGTTGAGTTCTCTCCTAGTAAGTGCCACATACACAGAAAACCTGGAAGTTCTGCTGTCTTTCAATCAATTGAGTGCCAGCCTTGAGCACAAATGCTTAGGACAGTGTCAAAGCACTTACTCAAGCCATAGGACTGCTGGCACAAAAAGGCAGGATGTTCTAACTGCAACTATAGAAGGACAGGACTTCAAATACCTCATCACAGAGCAATCTAGGAGTCTGGTGCTGACAGTTGCCACCTAACCTGACTTAGCCAGATGTTAACCGCTGCAACCCAGCTGCAAGGAACCAGACGCTGCTGGCTTACCCCTGTCATCCTGGCTGCTTGGGGGCTTTAAAACCCAGTCCTAGCAGGAAGTCTGCAAGACACGTTAAAATGTGGCTCAAAGTGGTACAGCTTTAGCCTTGAGCAAATGTTATTAGAAAAGTATCCCCATGCTTTGAGTTCAAGCACCCTGGGTAATCCCCCCAAAAAAAACAAAACATCCCATTAAACAATTAGATGTGAACTTGTTTGGTTTGTGAAATATTCCCAAAGAATGGTGATACTGATGAAAGCACCCTAATCCTAATGACAGTTTATGGAATAGAGTTATGTGCTGAGTCCTTCATTGGGTGCTCTCAGCTGAGTCGTGCAAAGAGTAACATGTGCTGTGTCCTTCATAAGGTGCATTCTTTCATCTCGTCCTTGAAGAGCTCCACAACTCGGATGATTATGCAGATAAGAATATTCAGGCTCAAATATGTCCCCATGGCAAAAACAAAATTATGTATTACTGAAGGTTAGTGAGTTGTCTCTTGCGGACAATTGTTTTGTTTTATTTTTCTCAGTCATGAACCTTGAACTCGGGGCCTAGGCGCTGAACCTTACCTCTTGGGCTCATGACGAACACTCCACCACGTGGAGCCATGGACCCCCTTGCAGCAGAGTGCCACGGCCTAGGATTCGATAGCTGAAGTCTGTCACCCTGCCTTATAGGAAGCTGAGATCTGAGGATGTGTTCCCAACTCTCCCAGACACAAAAGGTTCCATGAGAGTATTATTGCCAATTCACCACTAAGACATCTGAAGTGGAAGCTGGATGCTTGTGACTCATGCCTGTCATCCTAGCTACTCAGGAGGATGAGATCTGAGGATCATGGTTCAATGCTAACCTGGGCAGGAAAGTCCTTAAGACACATAGCTCCAATGAACCACCAGAAAACCTGAAGTAGCTCTGTGGCTCAAGTGGTAGAGCACAAAACTTGAGCTGAAGAGCTCAGGGACAGCACCAGGACAACAACAACAATAAAGAAAGACAGAAACAAACTAACAAACCTGCAGTAGTGGGCTGGGAATGTGCCTTAGAGGTAGAATGTTTTACATATATGAAACCCTGGGCTTGATTTCTCAGGACCACATCACTGGAAAAAAGCCTGAAGTGGCTCTGTGGATCAAGTGGGAGAGGGATATCCTTGTATAAGAGAAACTAGGTACAGTGCTCAGGTCCTGAGTTCAAACTCCAGGACTGGTGTATGCACACATGTGCACGTGCGTGGATGTGTACACACTCGTGCACACACACACACAGACCAGAAGTGAAGCTTTGGCACAAAATGGTAAAGCTCCGGGCTTCTGCTCTGAGCTCATGTTCAGCACCCAGGCCCTGTGTTCAACCCCAAAACCTAGCCACCCAGGGCCCAACTAGGACAAGTGAAACATTTCAAAATCTGATTCACCAGACCCATATGACAGGAAGCATTGTGATATCAGTCATGTGCTTGGATTTACCAAGCTTCCAGAAACCTGGGAGAGGTATCATAGGCCCATCATTGCCCACAATGAAATATTTCATTGGAATCAGTGCCCTAGTTGTCTGCCAGGACTTCTGAATTATATTGAGCACTGTATCTGAACACTGGAATATAGTCTCGCAAAGGCAGGATAAGTTAAGGGAACTTGGCCTGACACAGGAAGTGGCACAAGTGAAGGCTTAATGTAAAAACAGACACTGGGGAGAGAGATCACTTGGGGTACAAAGAGGCATTTTTCTCTTAGCCTTCAGTGCCCGCCTACACTAATTGGCCCAGATGGACTTGTTTGTTACAAAGTTGTACAGGAGGGAGGCCTTTTGTCTGCCTGTTCATACAATGAGAAAGGGTTCTTCCAGCAGGCCTGGGATGCAGAGAAACCCTCAGGTTACACTGGGAACAGTAAGGGGAGCCCCAGAACATGTACTGTCTTGAAAGCACTCTCTCTGTTATGAAATCATTGTATGGAAAACAAATTTCCTAGCTTGACGCCACTCATCATAGCTACTCTGGAGCTTTGCCTATAGGAATACATCCATACATACACAAAGACATGCAGGTACAGGCTCTTTTGCAGGGTGGGGGGGCATGTCCTGGGGTTGAACTGTGAGCCTATGTACTCCCTGAGCTCCTTTTTCTCAAGGTAGTGTTTTCACCTTGAGTTACAGCCTCACTTCTGGGTTTTTCTGTGATCTATTAGAAATAACAATGTCATGGACTTTCCTATGCTGGCTGGATTCAAACTAAGATTCTCTACAACTCAGGCTCCTCAGGAGCTGGGATTACAGTCAGCAACCACTGGCACCTGCCTTTATTTTCTTCTTCATTTTTTAATCTGGACAATGCAACTTCTTAACAGGGTCATTCCAATGGTTTGAATTATAAGTAAATTACCCCAATGTTCTTTATAGCTGCTTTTTCTAAAAAGGATTTTCTCTCCTCATCTTCTCCTCTGGTCACAGGTTTGAAACCAAAAGTGAGAAATGAGTGTCCCAGGATTTGGGAGCAAATGTCCACAGGACATGCCAGTTCTGTCACTTAGCACTGAGCTGCAGTGAATTTACTGTTTCAGGATGAGAGGACCGAAAGCTGGAGCGATCCTCATACTCTCTGCATTGCTACTTTTGTCTATAAAATGACCTAATAATTATGAGTGTTTTGTGTCTCCAACCTTAAGTATCTAGAACATACTAGAAGAATCTTCATGTTTCTGTTTTTCTCCAGTACCTCTCGAGATTTAGACCAAGGGTTTGTGTGGAGCAGGTCCTTGGTGAATCCTTGAGGAATGCTGCTTGAAGCCTCCTCAGGAGATTGCCGTTCAAAGCCAGCCCAAGCAGGAAAGTCTTTGAGACTCTTATCTCCAAAAACCAACAGAAAACCAGAAGTGGAGCAGTGGTCCAGAGGGTAGAGGTCCAGCTTTGAGAGAGAAACCTTAATGATTTCTGCATTGTCAGCGCTGATCACTGTCCAGATCCCCTGTGGTGGTTGATCATCGGAGAGAGGGACTTGCAAGAGAGACACTTTAAGAAGGACTGCTTACAACAATCCCCCTGCCAAACGGCTGGTGGGGGGGGGGAATTGCCCCCTACATCCTGCAAGTCCCTCTCCCCGATGCTCCTGGGGTTCTTCGGCCCTGGGCTGCCAGTGCCTGGGTAATAGCCTCAGTCATTGCAGATGTCTGAGCGTGTAAAACTAAAGCTATTAATTGGGACTGGTGCTGTTGCATTCCCACATCCTGCAAGGCCACCACCCATCTGCTCAGTGAACGCTCTCTCAATCCCCCACAGGCCATGCAGTGGTCTGAATTCATCCCATCCCAGACCAGTAGCTTTACAAACTGATCTCGGAGGCTCCCTGCTGGCAGCTTGTGGTGAATGCTCTGTTGGACTCAGTCTACAAACTCAGCTAGAGGCCCACCAGGTTTTTGCCTCACTCCTGCTATGTGGGACTCAGTAGGCCCATCATCCAGTTTGTACCACGCGGCAAGTCCTGCTTGCCTCACCTTGTCATTGTACGGGCCAGGTATTGCCGCCTGTTGGACACCAGGTATCGTGGGTTGAGCCTGCCAATTATTTTCTGCTCGCCCTCTGCATTCCTCCTTAAAGAAAGCACACATTTAATAAACTGAGAACTGGTGAGGACGGCTTTAGCCATATCCAGCCAGGCTTTAGGGACACCTGGGTGATAAGCAATGTCCTGTAATAAGCTCTAGGCCCAAGGAGAGTTTGGGTCATCCTCTGCCACCACGTTGCAGAGCTCTTTAAGATCCTTCGCTTCCCATGGATACCATTCCAAGGGCCTGTTTGCTCCTGCTGCCAGATTAACCGGATACACTTGGGGAAGCAAATCCTGTGGCCTAGGGTCCATGCTCTCAGGTGGCCTTTCCCTTCCAGGGTAGGCCTCCTAGTAGGTTACTTCCCCAGCCCTCCTCCCCTCCATGGATGGTTCATAGGGGTCTGAGTCTTGCAGGTATCTCTCACAGATCGCGTAGGGTTCCGTACCTCCCCTCCAATTGGGGGAATAAGGAGGGGGCCTATGACCATCAGGGGCATCTGAATCAGAGGGACTAACTTTCACCCTCGTTTTGACTTCCATGATGCATATTTCAGTGTGTTCTAGGTCAAATTTGACCCATTCCTTTCCCTTCTCACTTCCCAAATCCTCCTTTACTCCTTCTAGGCCTAATGTTGCCTCCTCCTCCTTCTTCTGTGAGATAGCATTACCCATACTAAGGGTTTCACTTACCCTGACAGACTGCTTAGCCTCTGCTGGTATTTTTTCCTTTTGTGCCCCATGTTGGGAGCCTGATGTTGTGTCTTTGTCAATCCCATGAAAGACAGACAGGGTCCAAGGAAAGGTAAGTGCGGCAGCTTGCCCCATTCCCCAGCCTCCCGCAGCCCGGGAGACAATCAGATGCAGCGGGGAGTCAACTCAAGCAGGAAAACTCATTTATTAACATAGAGCAAGCCGTTTTTAAAGCAAAAATGTGTGGGTGGCATGGGAGGGGAGGAAGAGGAACCAATCACTTTCAAAGTCACACCCTATCATGTACCTAAGCTTCCACGGTCTGGTTACACACTGAACATAAAGAAAATCTGGCTCTGCCCACTCAACTCCTTATCAGCGCCATCTTTGCTGCCCATATGCTCTACACCATGTGAGTACTGATCCTTGGGTCTTTCCCATTTCCTCCAATTCCTCAATGTGATTCTTATTGTCACACTTCATGAACTCTTAATTAAAAATTATTGTTGTGCCATACGTCTTGCCTATCATTTCCTATGAGAATCATGCATGAACTAAACTCTTCCCTAGGCCTGAATTCAAGCACCTCATAACATTATAGACAAGTTAAATATACGATTTATACTTACATCTGTATATTAAATCTATATTGTGTTTGTTAGAGTGATTCATTATGTTTTATTATTGATTTAGCATTTATTTTACAAACTGTGAGTGCACCCATAACATTTATTACATTTATTCCAATCTATTCCATAGCATGTAACTTTGCAGACATATTATGAACTTGCACAGAAAAGGAAAACAGGTGTCACACTTAAAATCTTACACCAGGAAGAAATTTTTGGCAATGATAGGACCTGATCTGAAAGCTTGAGAGGCCCAATTCTTGAATGGGTGAGTGTCAACACCACAGCCTCTAGCCCATTCAGCTGCCAAGTCGATCCCAAGACCTGGGATCAAGCCCCTGTTTGGCCAAAATCGCAGTAACTTTCTATGACGATGGTGGTACATAAGTAAATATAAATATCTAAATTTGGCCAAAATCACAGTAACTTTCTATGACGTTGGTAGTACATAAATGTGGAGAGCTGCGGGAGCTGCGCCCAAAGACGGCGCAGCAGTAATGCGCGGCCGAAAAAGCAACATTGTAGCTCCTTGTTTCATGGCGCGGCTGCGACCAAAGATGGCGCTGGCTCCCGCCTTCCGTCTTCGCGGTGACGAGTGCTCTCTGTAAGAAAAACAACTCCTTATATGGCTATGACTTGGCTCCTAGTTTGCTTCCGTGTTTGCAGCCCTATTGGTATATGCCACGTGGTGCTTCGGGATTGGCCATCCAGGAGGCTTATAACCAGAGCGCAGGGGCGGGGAAAAAGGAGAAGCGGGAAGAAGCCAGCGGGAAAGAAGCTTGTAGACAAGGTTCCTTAATAAACCGCATTGAGAAGAATCCCAGGTCGCGAGGTGGTCGCGACAGCGGAGTTAGACCAATTGATGTTGCAGCTACAATCAGCCATTGTTGCGATAAACTCTACCCAGATGGATGATGTCCTGTTACAAGATGTTTCCTCCTGGATTTTGACAGCTGTGAATCATTTGAAGGAGTGGGCAGGAATAGGCTCCCTTATCGGTATCCTGGCATTGGTGATCTTGCTGTGCCTGTGGTGCATATGCCAGATTAGGAGCTTGCAGCGCAGGAGTATGGCTACGGTGGTCCAGGCCTTCACTGCCATTGAGGCCGGACAGTCCCCCTACGAGTGGCTTGCCACGTTAAAGGAATAGCTCAGGGTGCGAGGCAAACGCACTGCACTTGGGAATCACTCCCTGGTGGGAGCCCAAGAAGAGCATGTTGGGTTGCAAGTGGGTTGATGCCCATGATCCCACCTCTGCAAAAAAGGCATTGGACGGGCCTGGTCATCACTGGGGAAGGCGCCCCTCAGGTGAAGACCAGTGCAAAGTCCTCTCATTAATGTTTTAGACAGAGGCCCAACCTCTACTCTTACCTGTTGCTTAATAAAACAAAAAAGGGGGAGCTGTGGAGAGCTGCGGGAGCCACGCCCAAAGACGGCGTGGCCATAAGGCGCAGCCGAAAAAGCAACATTGTAGCTCCTTGGTTCATGGCGCGGCTGCGACCAAAGATGGCGTTGGCTCCCGCCTTCTGTCTTCCCAGTGACGAGTGCTCTCTGTAAGAAAAACAGCTCCTTATATGGCTATGACTTGGCTCCTAGTTTGCTTCCGTGTTTGCAGCCCTATTGGTATATGCCACGTGGCGCTTCGGGATTGGCCATCCAGGAGGCTTATAACCGGAGTGCGGGGGGGGGGGGGGGGGGGGAGGGGGGAAGGAGAAGCGGGAAGAAGCCAGCGGGAGAGAAGCTTGTAGATAAGGTTCCTGAATAAACCGCATTGAGAAGAATCCCGGGTCGCATCTTCCTTGCTGGTCGAGGTGGTCGTGACACATAAATATATAGAAATTTAGATATTTAGGTACTGCCAGAGGTGTCTATCTAGTATTCAACGACATATACTACGTTCCTACCGATTCTTATGTATTTAGTGAGGATTCCGTTTAATCAATAATATTCTTTTAATGTATAATAAACTATGAATTAAAATCAATCTGTGTCCTGTGATTATTGGTTCTAATTTTATGCTAGACTAATTTTGAGGGACTACTCATCCAACCATGACATTGATCACATTTCTCTGGTATTCCTATAGACAGGCAATAGTTTCTAGACTCTCCAGCCCCTTTTGAGTGGCCTGATCAGGATTCGAACTCAGGGCCTAGCGTCCAGGTTGGCCTATGGCTTCACTGACAGCCCGCCAGCCTTCAGAAATGCCAGGTGAACTACAGGTAGCAGCCATGTCCTTCAGACCCAGGATGGTCACCGTGCAAGGAAGAAAAATAGAAACTGCTGACCTTCTGCGGTTTATGGCTTTTTTTTTTTGGTGGTGTTATCATTTTGTTTTCCTGTTAGTCCCCGAGGCCTAGGACCCAGGATGGGCTGTGGGTCCAGAACCTGCACCATCCCAGCCTAGGGTGATGGAAACTGAGGCAGAATTGCCACGACCTGAGTTAAAGCCCCGTGCATGGCAAAAAATAAATAAATTAAATAATAATATTACTGAAGCTCCCTGTCTTGGATTTTGTGCCATTTTGTTGTTTGCCAGGCAGGGATGCATCTTGGGATCTGCGTAACTCTGATGCACTGAGGGGGGTGGAGGAAAAGAAAGCTCTCCTCCCTTGAAGACAAGCAATTCAGGCCTGTTCCCTAGGACTGAATTCAAGCCCCAGCCCTGGAGAACATAACATTTATAGACATGTTTTTTATATGATTTATACTTACATCCATATATTCAGTTTATATCGTGTTTGTTGGAATGATTCGTTATATTTTATTATGTATTTATTTACTTTCCATTTATTTATGGACTGACTGTGAGTGCACCTATAACATTTATTACATTCATTCAAATCTATTCCATAGCATGGAGCTTTGCAGACATATTTTTACATCATACCTGACACCCAGCACTTGCACAGAAAAGGAAAACAGGTATCACACTTGGAATCTTTCTCCAGGAAGACATTTTTAGCAATGCTGGGGCCTGAACTGAGGCCCTAGGAGGCCCAATTCATGAATGGGTGAGTGTCAGCATGGCAGCCTCTAGCACATTCAGATGCCAGGTGGATCCCAGGACCTGGGATCGAGACTCAGGTTTGGCCAAAATAGCAATACTTTTCTATGCAGACAGTGGTTTAAAAATAAATATATATTTAGAAATTAAGATACTTCCAGTGATGTCTATCTAGTAGTATTCAATGACATATACTACCTTCCTAGTGATTCACAGGTATGTAGTGAGAATTCTATTTAATCAATAGTATTCTTTTAGGGACTGGAAAAGTGGCTCAGTGGGAGAGTACTTGTCTTGCATGCATGAACTCTGGGTTCGATTCCCAAGCACAACATGATCAGAAAAAGCCGGGAATGGTGCTGTGTCTCAAACGGTACAGCACTAGCCCTGAGCTGAAAAGGTGAGGGAGAGTTCCCAGGACCAGAGTTCAGGCCCCACTACCGACAAAACACACACACACACACACACACACACACACACACACACACACACACACACACGTATTCTTTTAATGCATAATAAACTATGAATTAAAATCAATCCACATCTTGTGAATACTGGGTTTAATTTTATGTTAGACTGATTGACAAACTACTCATTCAACCATGACATTGATCACATTCCTCTGGAGTTTCTATGAACAGGCAATAGTTTATTAGGCCCTCCAGCCCTTTCTAAGTGCCATGAACGGGATTCAAATGCCTAGGTGTCCAGATTGGCCTATGGTTTCGCTGCCAGCCTGCCAGCCTTCAGCAATGCCAGGTGACCTACAGGTTGTAGCTGTGTCATTTGGACCCTGGATGGTCACCATGCAAGGAAGGAAAACTGAGAAACCGCCGACTGTCTGCAATTCGCAGCTATTTTTCAGTGCTGTTTTCAATTTGTTTCCCTGTCAGCCCCTAAAGCCTCAGATCCCAGGATGGGCTGCTGGCCCAGAAGCTGCACCATCCCAGCTTAGGTTAATGGAGGCTGAGGCAGAGGTGCTACGACCTAAGTTCAAGCCCCGTGCCTGGCAAAATAAATGAATAAATTAATAAAATAAAATAATTTTTTAATAAAGTATGTAAAAATAAAATAAAATAAATTAAAATTTTAATGGAGCTCCCTGGCTTGGAATTCATGTCCGTTTTTTTTCTGCCAGGCATGGTATTTGAACTCAGAGTCTGGGAATCTCTAATGCACTGTGGAGAATGGGGAAACTCAACCTGTTTGAATACAAGCAATTTAGTCTTGTTCCCTAGGCCTAAATTAGATCCCCAGCCCTGTTAAGTAATATTCATCCACATTTGAAAAAAATGATTAATATCTACATACTTATGTTTACTGCATATTGCTTTGAGGGTATTTATTTTTTGTATTATTCATTCATTATATTTATTGACTATTACTACACTTATTTATTAAAATTATTACATATTATGAGAACTATACAGATTTGCATATGTATTATATATCTTAATTCAGACCCAGGACATTCACCGAAATTCTATATTAGATGATCCCTTGCATAGAAAAACAGAAAGAATACACCAACCAAAGTCTAATTTATCCCTAGGTACCCCGGTGGTTCACATCTGTAATCCTAGCTACTCAGGAGGCTGAGAACTGGACGATGAAATTTCAAAGCCAATGAAGGCAGAAAAGCCTGAGAAAAATCATCTCCAATTAACTGGCAAAAAGCCCAGCTACAGGTATGGCTGAAGTGGTAGAAAATCAGCTATGAACAACCAAGCCAAGGAAGAGCAAGCTGAGTTCAATTCATGGAGGGGGAGATAAAAGGGAGAGAAATCCTCCAAAAACAGAGAACAAAACAACAGTAGAAAAATCCCACATAATTTATGGTACCAACCAAACCGAAAAAAAAATAATGAAGATTGTGCAGTTGTATAACTTTACATGAGCACATATGCTCTTAGGTACACTTCAAAGCTACGTTTTTAATAATATATGTATTTATATATATTAATAATGCATATATATGATATATCTTTAAATAAACTAAGAAGCCAGCCAATGAATAAATACTTCTGATTTAGTGCCTTAAACATAGAATTATAAATTATTTATACTAAAAGTATATTCCAGGTTTCTTTTCTCAGAATCAATCTTTAAGAAGTTTGTTCACGTGCCTGGCACCAGTGGCTCATGCCTATAATCCTAGCTAACCAGGAGGCTGAGATTTGAGGATGGCGGTTCAAACCCAGCCTGAACAGGAAAGTCCGTGAGACACTTAATTCCAATAAACCACTAGAAAACCGGAAGTAGCATTGTGACTCAAGAAGCAGATTGCTCATATTGAGCTGAAGAGTGCAGGGATAACCCCTGATTTCAGGCCCATGACCAAAAAAAAAAAAAGTTTGTTCATACAAATCATAAAATTCTAACACTTTGAGTTTCAGGAAACATTTATGCCAGAGTCTTATGCTCTTTAGGCAAATAATCCACTACTGACTACATCAAACTCACAATGTTTTTGTTTTTCATTTTACAATCTAGTTTATTTCCAAAATGCTTACAAGTACCTGCTGTCCTCACAAAAGTGAGTTTTTATTCAGAAACCCAACTTTTTGTGCTATGACTCCCCTAGTGTATTTCGTTGTAGGCACTGAGGAAAACTAACATGAAACAAATGTAGAGAGTTTATAGTGATAGACATAACTCTAAATATAAATAAAATCAACTCTCCCAACCTTCTAGGGAGAAATGGTGTCCTTATTTTCAGGTACACTCTTCATGGAAGATGGTCAAAATAGAAACACCAATGTGCTATTCTGAAATGTAAAAGTTTAAACCCCTTTTTTAAAAATCTCTAGTGTTATAAAATCAAAATGTATCAAATAAAGGTGAAGTGAACTTTAAAAATATTAAAAATGCTAATGAAGCTCCCTTGCTTGGAATGTGTGGCATTTTTTGTCTGCAAGGCCTAGGATTTAAACATGGGGTCTGGGTAACTCTATTGCACTGTGCTGGAAGGGGAAGCTCACCGTGCTTGAAGACCAGAAAGTCAGGCCTGTTCCCTAGGCCTGAATTCAAGGCCTATCCCTGGAAAGCATACTCCTTATATACATTTTAAAGATAGGATTGACCTTCCATACAGATATTCAGACTATATAATGTTTGAGGTGGTTATTCATTGAATTTTTTGTTTTATTAATTTATTTACCATTTATTTTATTGACTGTGATGACACCTAACAATTTATTATATTGTTTGCATCCTATCACATAGCATCTAAATTTGTAGATGTCTTCTCAATCATGCCTGACACCCAGGACTCTCCCGGAAAAGGAAAACAGATCTGCTTCTTAATCCAAGATTAAATTTTTGGCAGTGCTAGGATCTGAACTCAGGGACATGCAGTCCAAATTCATGAATGGGTGAGTGTGAACACGGCAGCCTCTAGCCAATGAAGCTGTCAGGTGGTTCCCAGGAGCTGAGATCTTGCCCCAGAATTGTACAAAACAGCTATGCATGGATAGCAGACAGTAGTATACAAATAAATATATATTGGTAAAAAGAGCCATAGCGGCCTATCTATGATTGAATGACATATACTACGTTCCTACCAACTCTTAGGTATTTATTATACCACAATTAAAGGAATAGTATTCTTTTCATGATTAATAAACTATTAATTGAGATCGATCAGTGTGCTAAAATTATTGCATCCAATTTTAGACTTGACCAATGCACAAACTTCTCTTTCAATCGGTATTCCTATGCATAGGAATGAGACTCTTTTGATCTCCTGACATTGGTAGGTGTCATGACTGGGATTTGAAGCCAGGGCCTATGTTGACAGGTTGGCTTATGGTTTCCTTGATAGTATGCCAGCCTTCAGATATGGCAGGTCAGATCCACTTTGCAGCCATCTGATTCAGACTCAAGATGGTCACTGTGCAAAGAAAAAACATAAAATCCCAGCCCCTGCAGCTCCCCACTTTTCATTCTATCCCACATTTTTTTTCCTCATGCAAGACCCCCTGGGCCTAGGATTCCAGGATTGGGTATGGGTCCCGAGCAGGACCTAGCCTAGGGTGATCGAAGCTGAGGCAGAGTTGCCAAGACCTCAGTTCAAGCCCCATGGTTGGCCAAAAAAAAAAAAAAAAAAAGAAAAAGAAAAGAAAAGAAAAAAATTAATTAATTAATTAACTAACCAAATTAAAAAAAATAAAGCTCCCTGATTTTGAATTTCTGTCAGTTTTCTTTCTTAGCCTGGGATTTGACCTCAAGATCTTGGTAAATCTGTAGCAATGTGAGGGAAAGTGCACATGTGCCACTACTGGTGTTCAAACCCCATGCCAAGCCAAAACTAAAAATAAGTCACTCAGTTTGGCAGGGGGAGTAGTTTTGGAGATGGGAGGGAAGGGATGGTAGGGGGAAAACAAAGGAGGAGGCAACAATGCTCAATAGGAACTATACTCATGACCTTGCTCAAGTAACTGTGACCCCTCCGTAAAACATTTTTATAATAAAAATCATACAAAAAAAAGAAACAATGTAGTGTTCAGAGAAGCACTTTGGAAGTAAGGGAAGACCATCTGAATAGCTGTACAAAATTCTACACTGCTTTTTTTAATGTTCAGTATGTAACTGAATAAACATAACTGCTTTCATTAAAAAATTAAGTCACTATCTTGGAACTGGGCCAATATTTTTACCATTGGTGGGATTTGATCTCACTGTCCAAGTAACTCTTTTGTACCATGTGTGGAGGCGAAGCTTACTGTCCTTGACGTAATTAAATTCAGGCTAGAGTTCCTATGGCCTGAATGGAGGCCCTGCAATGGAAAAGATATTTCTACACATGTGTAATATTGAATATATACTTACATAATTATGTTTATTACATATTATGATTTTTATTATTGATTTAGTATTTATTTTATTTTTTGTTTGATTCATTCATTTATTGTGTATTTTATTTAGTGTTATCGTACACATATTTATTATATTTTGCACATCTATTATAAAATTATACACAATAATTTAGGACATTGACTCATTTTTCATTAAAACTTTTTGTGTTGAAACATGATACATAATTAAATGGAGGCATTTGTAATAGTTTTCACATGTTTAGAGTCTCTCTCAAGTATGAACTTTGTCTTATTTATCTTTGAACACCTTCCTATAGGAATTTCTTTAATGATTTATACTCAGAAGCCTTTTTTTTAGGACAGGCAAGTTGTGCGATAAGATTGTAAGGGCAAGCCTACAAATGTGGCTTAGTGGTAAAGAGCTGGCTCAACATGCATGAATACCAGGGTTTGAATATTTAGTGCCACGTACTCAGAAAAAGCCAGAAGAAGTGGAGTGGCTCAAATGGCAGAGTGCTAGCCTTGAAAAAAATAAGCCCCAGGACTGTCAAAAACAATTGGCCAGATGTCGGTGGCTCACACATGGAACCCCAGCTTCTCAGGATGCTGAAATTTGAAGACCACAGTTCAAAGACAACCTAGGCAAGGAAAGCCTGTTAGACTCTTATGTCCAATGTACCATCAAAAAAAAAAAAACCCTAGTGGCGCTGTGGCTCAAGTGGTAGAGTGTTAGCCTTGAGCTGAATTGCCCAGGGACAGGGCCCAGGCTTGATACAAGACACACAACTGGAAAAAAGTAAGGGTTAATCAAAGTACTTTTCCTATCTGCTTATAGGAGAACATTCCCTGGAAAATAAACGCTGATGTAAACCAGAATTGGAGTCAGAGCTTAAGTTTGAAGTGTAGCAGATCCACTTGCCCAGCCTCTCAGACTCTAGCATTATAACCTTGTGTGCAAATGGGATCTGAATGGTCCAATGTTGAAAGGCTTAATATGCTCCCCAAGCCCTTTGTGATAAGCAGTTGACTTGTATTGTCAATGTCATTACAGTCCTGAATCTAGCAGAACACCAGTAGCTCACACCCATCAACCTAGCTAAGGAGGCTGAGGTCTCAAGATTACAGGGTGAAGCCAACCAGGGCAGGAAAGTCTATGACACTCTGACTTCCACTTCTGAAAGGTGAGATGTTCAACAGCTTCTTGTGTTTCCTTTGGTGATGAGAAGGTACTTGAACTCTAAATATTATTAGAATTCTTGTGCTATAGAAGAAGGAAAGAAACATCATTGACCCATCCAAGGTTCAAATGAAGTTCTCACGATTCAAGCCCTGGCCCTGTTAGCAGGAAGAACTCCAGTGTAACACTGTATTTGAAGGACAGAAAACAGTAGGATTAGGAGGCAGAAGGTACACACTCAACAGGGAAGTGAGCTGCAAACCACTTCATTCATTCATTCCAGGCACACCCAGCAATGAGGGGAAACCTGAAACATTTGTTAGTTATACCATGGTCAGGCTTTCTCAGCCTCTTCAAACAATGAATAACCTTCCTCCTTTAGGTGAAGGGAGCCTCAGATTATCTTTAGGTTAGCAATCGAGAGTCAGTTTAGTGAGAGAGAGGGCAGGAACAGAGTAGAAAAACCCTGCTCTCTGTTCTTAGGGAGTGGATTTTTGACTCTACATCTGTCAGATTTGAAGGCCCTTCTTCTACCTCTGCCAGTCCATTCTCCTTCCTTCATTCTCCACATCATTAATGCAAATCCCCAGTCCAAGGACAGGCAGGGCAGTTTCTCTTCTGTTTCCAAGCACCTGAGTTAGAACATGGCTTTGCCTTCTTGACTCTGGGGCCTTCATCTGCCCGAGAAGTGGAAAAGAGACAGTCTTCCTGTTCTGTGGTTGTGTGAAGGCGATGCTGGTGTCCTGGCATACTGCAGAAGGCCTCATGACTGGGAATTGATCCCTTCTTTCCTCCTGACATCCAAGACCAGATTTATGTATCATTTTTCTATCTATCTTTCTATCTTTCTATCTGTCTATCTATCTATCTATCTATCTATCTATCTATCTATCTATCTATCTATCTATCTGTCTGTCTGTCTGTCTGTCTGTCTGTCTGTCTGTCTGTCTGTCTGTCTGTCTGTCTGTCTGTCTGTCTGTCTGTCTATCTGTCTATCTATCTGTCTGTCTGTCTGTCTGTCTGTCTGTCTGTCTGTCTGTCTGTCTGTCTGTCTGTCTATCTATCTATCTATCTATCTATCTATCTATCTATCTATCTATCTATCTATCTACCTACCTACCTACCTACCTACCTACCTACCTATATATCTCTTTGACATTTCTTGGGTTGAACTCAAAGCCATGGCACTGTCTCTAACACTCTACTAGTTGAGCCACAGCACCACAGGTTTTTCTCTGTATATACTACTGAAGAATAGAACCCAGGGCTTCTTGCATGCTAGGCAAGCACTCTCTCACTAAACCACATTCCCTGCCCCCTCATCTTTTTTTTATTAATGGTAGATTTTACATAAGTATGCTACAGTTTGTGTCCCCAAGTGTAATTTTCTGAATACCGGTTATTTCTATAAACCCTGATCTTCTATTCCCCTGCCTTATTTGTGACTGTTCCTGGATTGACCTCATAATAAAATGTAACTACAGGCTGCTGAGAGCTGCAATGTGCATCGTATAAGGACAGAGGCCTGGAACCCTGGAAGAGCAAAGCGATGGGCTGAAATAAAGAGAATGATGCAGTATGTGTAACAAGCATATCTGAAAAATAAATCAGTATATGAAAGCAGAAGCTTTGCATACAGTCTATTTGCACTCAAGGAAGTAACATACACAAGTAAGTAAGTAGGGCACTGATACATAACCTTGGCCTTCTCTTTTTGAATTTTATTTTTTGGACATCTCAGGGCTTAAACTCAGGGTGCGATGTGTTCCTCAGCTGTTTTGCTCAAGGCTGAGCTTCTACTACTGCTATAGCTCCACTTCCAGCAAACTGGTCGTTAATTGGACATAAGCAACTCCCAGACTTTCCTGCCTGGTCCGGCCTGTATCTCTTGCTAGGATTTCTCTCCCAAAACTGGAGCTCTACCCTCTAGGCCACTGCTCCACTTCTGGTTTTCTGGTGGTTTATTGGTAATAAGAGTCTCACAGACTTCCTGCTTGGGGTGGCTTTGGAAGGCGATCTCCTGAAGAGGCTTCAAGCAGCTTTCCTCAGGGATTTGCAAAGGAGCCGCTCCACACAAACCTTTAATCTAAATCTCAGGAGGTACTAGATAAAAATAGTAACGTGCAGATACTAGTGTGTCCTAGATAGTTAAGATTGGAGACACACAACACTCATAATTATTAGTTCATTTTATAGGCAAATGAAGCAATGCAGACAGTATGAAGATCGCTCCAGCTTTTGGTCCACTCATCCTGAGACAGTAAATTCACTGCAGCTCAATGCTAAGTGACAGAACTGGCATGTCCTGTGGACATTTGCTCCTCAATCCTGTGACACTCATTTCTCACTTTTGGCTTCAACCCTGTGACCAGAGTGGAAGATGAGGAGAGAAAATCCTTCTCTGAGAAAGCAGCTATAAAGAACATTGGGTAGTCTCTTATAAGTTCAAACCATTGGAATGACCCGCTAAGAAGTCAGATTTTCCAGGTTAAAAAATTAAGAAAAGAAAGATGGTGCCAGTGGCTGCTGGCTGTAATCCCAGATCCTCAGGAGGCTGAGATGTAGAGAATTTGAATTTGAATCCAGCCAGTGTAAGAAAGTCCTTGACACTGTTATTTCTAAGAGATCACAGAAAAACCCAGAAGTGGGCTTTGACTCAAACTTAATGCACTACCCTTGAGTAAAAGGAACTCAGGGACAGCGCACAGGCTCATAGTTCAACCCCAGGAACTGCCCCCTCAAAAAGTGCCTGTTCCTCCACGACTTTGTCTATGTATGGATGTATTCCTACAGGTGAAGCTCCAGAGTAGAGTAGCTATGATGAATGGCACCAAGCTAGGAAATTTGTATTCAATACTATGAGTTCATAACAACTACAATGCTTTTATGACATTGCATGTTCCAAGGCTCCCCTCACTGCTCCCAGTATAGCCTGAAGGTTGCTCTGCACCCCCGTCCTGCTGGAAGAAGTTTCTCTCATTGTCTGGACAGGCAGACAAAAGGCCTCAATCCTGTACAGCTGTGTAACAAGCAACTCCATCTGGGCTACTTAGTGAGGAGGAGTGTGGGCAGGCTCTGAAAGCCAAGCGATCTCTCTCCCCAGTGCTCTATTTTGACAGGAAGCCTTCATTTGTGCCACCTCCCGTGGAAGGCCAAGTTCTGTGCACTTATCCTGCCTTTGTGAGACTATATTCTGATGTTCAGATACAGGGCTCAATATAATTCAGGAGTCCTTCTGGCAGAAAACTAGGGCACTGAACCTAATTAAATGTTTCATAACCTGCGATGATGGGCCTAAGATGCCTCTCCTAGGTTTCCGGAAGCTTGGGAAATCCAAGAACATGTCAGATATCACAATGTTTTCTGTCCTATAGGGCTGGTGAAGCTCATCAGGTTTTGAAACTTTTGACCTCTCCTAGTTGGGCCCTGAGAGGCTAAGTTTTGGGGTTAAACACAGGGCGTGGGTGCTGACCATGATCTCAGAGCAGAAGTCTACTGCTTTCCCATTTTGTGTCACAGCTTCACTTCTACATTCTGTGTGTGTGTGTGTGTGTGAGTGAGCAAGCGTGTGTGTGAGTGTGTATGTGCATACTCTAGTCCTGGAGCTTGAACACAGGACATGAGCATTGTATCTAGTTTCTCTTGGACTAGTTTCTCAAGGATTGCCCTCTCCTACTTGAAACACAGAGCCACTTCAGGCTTTTTCCTAGTGATGTGGTCCAGAGTAATCAAGCCTAGAGTTTCATGTATGCAAAGCACTCTACCCCTAAGGCACATTCCCAGTCCTCTACTTCAGGTTTGTTAGTTTGCTTAAGTCTTTTTTTTTGTTGTTGTCAGTTGAATGAGTAGAAGTCTGGTTCTGGGTGCTATCCCTGAGCAATTCAGCTCTAATCTTTGCTCTACCACTTGAGCCACCGGTTTTCTGGTGGTTCATTAGAGGTAAGTGTCTCAAGGACTTTCCTGCCCAGGCTAGCTTTGAACCATGATCCTCAGATCGCATCCTACTGAGTAGTTAGGATGATCAGCATGAGCCACAAGCACCCAGCTTCCACTTCATGTTTCTTAGTGATGAATTGGAGATAATAGTCTCATGGGACATTTTGTGTCTGGGATAATTTGGAACCCAGATACTCTGATCTCAGCTTCCTGAGAAGCCAGGATGACAGAACTTGGCTATAAAACCCTAGGCTGTGGCACTCTGCCGCAAAGGGGTCCTCGGCTCCACATGGTGGAGTGCTGGCCATGAGTCCAAGAGGTAAGGATCAGCTCCTAGACCCTGAGTTCAAGGTTCATGAATGAGAAAAAAACAAAGTGAAACAATTGTCTGCAGTAGACAACTCACTAGTCTTCAGTAATACATAATTTTGTCCCTGCCATAGGGACATATCTGAGCCTCAGTATTCTTGTCTGCATAATCATCCAAGTTGTGGAGCTATTACAAGGGCAAGATGAAAGAATGCACCCTTTGAAGGACAAAACACATTACATGCTACAGGATTCAGCACACAACACCCAGTACCCAATGCAGGACTCAGAACAATGCACCCTGTGAAGGACTCAGCACATAGCATCCTGAGCAGGACTCAGCACACAGCACCAAACGAAGGACCCAGCACCTCAGGAAGGACTCATCAAATAGCTATATCCCACAAGCTGTCATTAATATTAGGGTGCTTTTATCAGTATCACCATTCTTTCAGAAACACATCACAAACTGCACAAAGTTCACATCTAATGATTGAGATTGGTGGGGTTTTTTTTTGGGGGGGGGGAGTCAGCCATAGGGATTGCACTAAAATGTTGGGGGTACTGTCCTAAGAACTTTTGCTTGAGCCACAGCACAGAGTTTCACAGCCATCCTGCCAGGGCTGGGTTTTAAACCCATCAGTGTCAGATCTCAGCCCCCGAATATCTTGGATGACAGGGGTGAGCGAGCCAGCAGTATGTGGTTCTGTGGGGCTAGGTTGCAGTGGCATACCTCTGGCTAAGTCAGGTTAGATGGCAGCTGTCAGCACCAGATTCATGGCTTGGTCTGTGATGAGGTATTTGAAGTCCTATACTTATAGAGTTGCAGTCACAATACTAAATCTTATTTTGGTGCCAGTCCTGGGTCTTGAGTAAGAGTCTAGACACAGTCCCTATGCTTTTAGCACAACTTCCGGATTTTTATGTGCATGTGGTAGGGAGGAATCGAATCCAGGGCTTTGTATGTGCTAACCATCACTATACAACTGAGCCCCAGGAGTGACAAGTGTATAAACAGATAAATATGCAGATATATATATATATATATATATATATATATATACATATATATGTATACATATGTATAAAACAAGAGAAAGTTGTCTGTATATTATGAAATTACATATATTACTAGTAATTATTGACAAATAAATTATTCCTTCAAATTGTAAGTGTCATGGTTGAATATATATCAAAGTATTAATTGAAAATTATTCAAAGTAGTATAATTATTGTGTATAATTTTATAGTATACTCATACACTACTAATTTAATTGTTACTTTTATAACATTCCATTTGTATGGATGTATATTGGCATGCACTTCTTGAATCTCCCAACAATCATTAGTGGCAGTCCCAGGATTCAACCTTCAGGCCTAAGTTGAAGTTTCGGTTATGACTTCCCTAATAGCCAGCCAAACATCAGCACGCAAGGTCATGTACACTTTCTGGGCCTATTCATTTAGGACCTGGATGGTCAGAATGAAAAGGGGAAAAAACATAAAACCACCTTCTTGAACTTCTCTGTTTTATCCTTCTCCTTTTTATTTTTTGCCAATCCCGTGATTTGAACTTGGGCCTAGGATCAAGGGTCAACTGTGGCAGAGATGCCAAGACCTGAGTTCAAGCCCTGTGCTTGGCCAAAGGAAGAAAAGCCCTGGCTTGGAATTTGCACAACTTTTCTGGCAGGCCTGGGATTTGTACTCAGGGTCTGGGTAACTTTGTGTCACTGTGGTTGAAGGGGAAGCTCACCATCCTTGAAGACAAGAAATTTTAGACCAGTTACCAGAGCCTGAATAGAAGCCCTAGAACTGAAAATAATAATATGCATATATGAGATTTATTTACATGCATGGGTTTAGTGAGTATGACATTTATTATACTTATTTATTTAGTATTATTACACACATAACATTTCATTTATTACATCCTATCACACAGGATATATCTGCATATGGATTATACATCATACTGAGACCCAGGATATTTTTCAGGAAAAAAAATGTCAAAAGTGGCTTCTTACTCCATGAACAAATTTTTGGCCATGCTGGGATTTCAACTCATGGCCTAGAATGCCCAATCCATAAATGGGGTCACAGTCTTAGCTCACCATCCTCTGGCAAACTGAACTGCCAGGAAATTCTGTATTAATAGATGTGTAGATTGCTCTCTCTCTCTCTCTCTCTCTCTCTCTCTCTCTCTCTATATATATATATATATATATATATATATATATATATATATATACATACATATATGTATATATATATATATACACTTAGAGAATGTGAGGATATCATTAAATTATGTATATATATATATATATATATATATATAGTTACCAATTATAAGTTTAAGTTATGTCTCCATTTAATGAATTATCCTGTCTGAATACTTATAAAAGCATTAATTAAAAATTAGTCAATATCTTTCCATTAGAGGAATCATACCATGGTGCTAGAATGGAAGATTTAAGTTCAATAATTTTTCTGTGGCATTCTAAAATAGAATCATGAATTAACTGAAATTTAATTATTACTTTGATTACTTTGATAGCATTCCATTAGCATTCACATAAATAGAAATGAGTTTGTCAGGATCTCCCTCCATTTGTGGGTGGCAGTCCTGGCATTCTAACTCCAGGCCTAGATGATTTATTTCAAATGTAAACAATTGGAATGATACTGTGAAGATTTCAGATTGTCATGATTATAAAAAGAACAACAAGAAGAAAAGAAAGCCAGGTGTCAGTGGCTGCTGTCTTTAATGCTAGCTCCTCAGGAGGCTGAGGTGCAGAGAATGCCAATTTGAATTCAGCCAGGGCAGGAAAGTCCTAGACACTCTTATTTCTAAGAGATCACAGGAAAATATGCCCACGGGTTGGGCCTGTGCCTCAAGGGCAGAGCTCTACCCTTGAGCAAAGGAGATCAGGGATAGGGCCTAGTCTCATATTTCAACCTCGGACCTGCCAAAGAAATAAAAGAATCCAGTAACTCCATATCTCTGTGTATAGATGGATGATGTATGGATGATGGGCTTTCAGCAGGTTGCCCATGCCCTCTAGGCAAGCTGGGAAAAGCCCTCAGAGAGTACTATGTATGAGCCAGTAGCTTGAACAAAGCATCCTTCTTTGCCATTTAATAAGTGAAACCCCGAAGGCTTCCCTGGGCTGGTGTATGCAACGGGTGCATTACTTTCTGGCTGAGGTGTCTCATTGGGACATCTAGCAGCCAGCCACTACCTCCAGGGAGACCACAGATCCTAGGCTGTAGGAGTTGTGGAAGGTTCTGACTCCATGTTTCCTATCCCTCTGTAGGATGTGAGCCTAGATCTCTGAGGCCTGGTGGCTATCACTCATTCATCATTCCTCATTGCCAAGTCTCAGGCTGGTCCCAAATCCTGGCAAAGATATAAAATGGCCAGCGATTTCTGTGCTGAAATCCCATCCTCATAGATCCTGTTAGAAGTGAGCCTTGGGTTGCAAATGTGGCTTAGTGGTAGAGTGCTTACCTAGAGAGCATGAAGCCCGAGGTTTGATTCCTCAGTACTACATAAACAGAAAAAGCCAAAAGTGGCACTGTGGTTTAAGTGATAGAATGTAGCCTTGAGGAAAAGGAACTCAGGAACATTCCCAGACCCTTAGTTCAAGCCCAATACTAGCAAAAAAAATTGTGAGCTTGGTGAGATCTACTCTTCTGGGACTCAGAGGAGGGCCGAGGTTATAGGTAAGAGGGAGATGGCAAGTGCTGGTGGCTCACCCCTATACTCTTAGCTACTCTGGAGGCTGAAATCTGAGGATCATAATTGCAAGACAGTGCAGGCAGGAAAATCTATATGAGACTCTTTTTTTCCAATTAAACACCCAAAAAGCCAGAAGTAGAGCTATGTTCCAAGTAGTAGAGTGCTAGCCTTGAGCATAAAAACTCAGGAATAGCATCTGGGCCATGAATTTAAACTCCAGGACAGGCACACAAACACACACACACACACACACACACACACACACACCAATATAGAGCATTTGCCAATCAGCCTACCAAGTTCCATCTCTAGGAACTCAATATTTTTTTAAAAAAAGAGAGAATAGAAGGAAGGACTTGCTCCAGGAGGTGATATTACCAGTGCCAAAATTCCACAGGAGTTCTAAGATGTGGAATAGGACAGAGAGCCTCAAGCAGAAGGTACACAGCATGGGCAAAGGTGTGGTGTAGAGCAGGTGGTGTGAGGATAATGAAGGTTCTGTGTCTTCAGACAAGTCTGGCTGAACACTCAAGGCTGGGTCAAGGCTTGTACTTGAGTCACAGGTAGGGCAGAGGGTAGGGTCCAGAATGGGACCCAGGGGAAGATTAGCTTGACTTTTCACCATGGACCCCAGCCATTTCCTGTGGCTGAAAGCCTATTTTTCTCAGCTCCTGACCCTAAGGCCTCCTTTGCATGAAGGAGTCAGGGCAAATGCAGGGAAGAACCCTTGCTTAAGAAAAGCGTCTACCCAATGCCACCAGTGGCTCAACCCCTGTAAATCCTAGCTACTCAAGAGACTGAAATCAGAGATCGTGGGTCAAAGCCAGCTCAGGGGAAGAAAGTTAGTGAGACTCTTCTTGCCAATGATCCACCAAAAGCCAGAAATGGAGCTATGGCTCAAGTGGTATAGTACCAGCCGTGAGGGAAAATGTTAAGAGACCAGAGCCCAGACCCTGAGTTCAAGCCCAAGTACAGGCACAGAAAAAATAAAGAAGATTTCAGAAGCTCCAATTTCACTTTGGAGAAAGGCCATTATCAGCTGGGTGAAGGTGGCTCATGCCTGTCATCCTAGCTACTCAAGGCTGAGACCTGAGGATCAATCAAGATTCAAAGCTAGCCTAGGCAGACTCTTATCTCCAATGAATCACCAAAAAGCTGGGAAGTCGAGCTACTGTAGTTCAAGTGGTACAGCACGAACCTAGTGCAAACAAGCTAAAGGATAACAACTAGGCTGTGAGTTCTTGTCTCGGTAAACACTCACACACACACACACACACACACACACACATACACACACACACACACACACACACTAACATCATTAGCAGGTGCCAGCAATCCTAGCTACTCAAGAGGCTGAGCTCTTAGGATGGCACCTTGAAGCCACCCCAGGCAGGAAAGTCCATGAGACTCTTATCTCCACTAAACTACTAAAAAAGATGAAAGTTGAACTGTGGTTCAAGTGGTAGAATGCTAGCTTTGAGCAAAGGAAGCTCAGGGACAGTGCCTAGGCCCTGAGTTACAGCTCAAAGATTTTTTTAAGACACCCTTTTCCAGCCCCACAGGCAATAAATCCAGATTTTGGTCATCCTAGATCTCACCTCCACTTCCGCCACTTCCACAGTACTGCCACAAGTGGCCAGTGTGTGGCCAACACTGGGTTAAGAAGTGAACGTACACAAGGGGGGAGGGGCATAGCCAGGTCAAGACTAATACCCCAGAACATTGAGTTATTGTTTATACAAGTCTCACATCCCCCAGCTCCCTGGCCCTGGAATCTAAAGTCTGTGCCTCTATATTCTGGGAATCCGGAATTGTCTAGAAGGCCCAGCTGGGACCAGAATATAGACTTTCCTGTGATAAAGTACATTTACATTTCTTAGACACCGACCAAAATTTCCAAGCCACCTTGGTCTCACCTCCCATGTAGCCCTGGATCCTCCTTGCTCAGGTGGCCTTCAGTCAGCTGTCAAGCTCGAGTTGGCTAGAGCCACCAGCAACCCCCCATTTCCCACTCCACTGCCAGCCTGTTGAGAGGGATGTCAGAGGCCCAGCTAAGGAAAAGGACAGGACATCGTATGACTGAGGCCCTCACTCTGAGGCATGGGAGACTCAATACCAGCTGGCACTGCTGTACCAGAATCCGCTGGAGGCGGCCAAATATTTGGACAGCCAGACTTGTGCCCCAGAGAAAATATGGAACACAGGCTACTGGCAATTTACGACTCATTGTAGACCCTGATAGGGAGCTAAAGGCAAGGTCGGTGTGGAGGAAGGGCACCATCTGAAGTCAGAAAGAGGAGGACAGGCGCCTAAGAATGGGACAGAGAAAGATGAGGGAAAATTACACACACAGACACACAGACAAACAGACACACAAACAGACAGACAGACAGACAGACAGACAGACAGACACACACACACACACACACACACACGGACATTCCGAGGCCTCAGCGGTTCCTGAGAACAGAACCACAAACTCCCTCCATTCGGATTATATCTGACCTGTGAGAAGATGGCTCTATCATACTCAGTCCAACTGTAGACACAACATTGAGCTTCTAACATATCTGGAATGTCTCATAACCCAGCATGGAATTTCCTACCATACACACTGCTATGTGGAAAATTCAGCCACCTCTTTGTGTATTGCTGGTCATGGGGCTTGAACTCTGGGCCAGGGCACTGACTTTCAGCTCTTCAGCTGAAGATGATGACTCTACCACTTGAGCTGCAGCGCCAGTTCTTCTTTTCTGGTGGTTCATTGGATATGAAGTATCACGAAGCTGGCCTTGAACCGTGGTCCCTACATCTCAGCTTTATGAGTAGCTAAGATGACAGTTGTGAGCCACCAGTAGCACCCTGCTTTAGCCACGTTCATATACCCAGAGGAAACCCAATTTGTCAGGCCACGAACTTCTTGCAACCCTTGACTTCAAACTTTGACACTCAGCATCCAAATCCATACTTCAATGGAGAGAATACAGGCACAACAATCCGATCTCTGCACCCATTCACCCATTAACTGCCTGCCAAAGGCCTTGTCCTCTTGAGTTCTTGGTAAGGCACTGCCCATTCTACTGTGGTTTCAAACTGGGGAAAACTTGGGGAGTTCTTAGGAATATCTGTACATTGAGCCCAGCACCTGGTCTCTCAACCACAGCACCCCCACACACACACCTCCACATTTTTGCAGGCAAAGATCTTTTACTTTCTTTCTTTTTTTGGTTGTGGGGCTTGAATTCTGGGCCTGGGTGCTGTCCCTGAGCTCTTCAGCTCAAGGCTTGAGCCACAGCACCCCTTCTGATTTTGTGGTGGTTTGTTGGAGATAATAGTCTCAGGGTCTTTCCTACCCAGGCTGGCTTTGAACTGTGATCCTCAGATCTCACCTCCTGAGTACCGAGGATGACAGTCATGAGCTACTGGCACCCGGCCAAAGATACTTTTTCATGCTTATCATCTTATTCCCTTAGGAGACTAAGATCTGAGGACTGCAGTTGGATGCCACCCTTGGCCACAAGTCCATGAGAATTTTTTATCTCCAATTAAACCCAAAAAAGCTAGAAGTAAAGCTCTGGTTCAAATATTAGAGTCCTATCTTGGAGCATAAAAGACAAGACACGCCCTAATTTTAAGCATTTCCTAGCAAAGATCCACCTAAGAAAGGGAAGCAGGTGGACACATGGGTGCTCAAAGCTCACACGCAATAATCAAGACTCTCAGAACAGATCCCTCCCTGCTATGATTCTCTAGATAATTTGTCCTACACCATGGCAGTCTTAGATGGAACTGACCATGCACCAAATTAGGATGTTCAAGTACAATCTCATACTGAGGATCCCCTGACATTGTCAAAGACTCAGGATCTCTCAGAGTCCTGCCTCAACACTGGACAATATGGTGAGATCTAGTTATCCAAACACATGATATGGGAACCAAAGGGTTTCTTGGTCAAGTGACTGAGACTGGGGAGCTCTAGTTCCCTCTCTCTTGGGAAGGTGAAAAAGGCTGATCTATCCCAGGAATGTACCTGTGCTTGAGTATTATCAAAAAAGCAACCCTGCTCAGAGCCCAGTGCCTCTGGTTTTCCCACCAGTCTCTACCCAGCCCTGCCCCACCTTCAGCCTGCCCTCTCTGAATCCCAAATCTGCCATCTAGATTAAAGACTGAGCCAGCAAAGAGACCCCCTTCTGCCACTGAGAATGGCAGTCACGGGGCCCTAGCACCTTCTAAATGAAGTCTCGGAACAACATGGGTCCCAACTCCCACCCTCATTCCCAGGCTGTCCTGTGCCAGTGGCATGCTTACCTCTGTCTCTCATGGAGGAATGAATACCAGGGGGGTCATCTTCAGATTGAGCCCGATTGAGCACTCGAAAGTCCCAGCCCCCAAGGATGTACTGCACAGGCATCCTGCAGTGAAAGACAGCCAGGTTGTCAACGGTGAAACCAAGGGGCCAGGACTTTTAATAGCAGTGTGGCTGGATCAAAGTCTCTATCACTGGTAGTCCAGGTTGTCAGGTGAGATCATGGCTAAAATGTCCTGACACACCTGACCTGGGATCATCCTCCCTCTTCATCTTCCTAATTATCACTTGCCTCCCCCCTTCACACTCCCTCACCCCAATAATTCCCTAGCCCTTGGACACTTCCTTCTTATCTGATCAAAAAATAAACTTGTTGGGGCCAGGGATGATTGAAACCTGGTGACCCACCCTGATCCCTAGGGTCTACTGAGGCTGCTTTCCTCTGCAGTCGGTTGAGCACACAGCCCCTGGATGTCATGAACTTGCTGAAGGGTCAGTGGCTTGATCCTACATAACGGCTTTAATCTCTGAAACTATCCCCACAGAGATTGTGAATGGTTGACTCCCTTGATCCAGGGACTCCAAACCAAGTCTTGCATGTTCTCCCTTCTTCCTTCCTTTCCTCTTTATCTCCCTCTGTACTTCCCTCCTCTCTCTCTCTCTGTCTCTCTCTGATTCTCTCTCTCTCTCTTTCTCTGTCTCTGTCTTTCTGTCTGTCTGTCTGTCTGTCTCTCTCTCTCTCTCTCTGTCTTTCCTTTCTTTGTGTCAGTCATGGACCTTGAACTCAGAGCCTAGGTGTTATCCCTGAGCCTTTTTACTCAAGGCTAGCAGTCTATGGCTTGAGCCATACATCCACTTCTGGTGTTTTGTTTTTGGTAGTTAATTGAAGACAAGAGTCTTACAGGCTTTTGTACCCGGGCCAAAAGCCTCCATCCTTGGATCTCAGCTTCCTAAGTAACTAGGATGACAGGCCTGAAGCACCAGCATCCAACTCAAATCAAGGTTTCTTCATGTTCTGTGGAAACAGTCCTGGAACTGCCTAAGACCTCTCAGAGCATGGTGCACACTGTATAGGTTTGTTGGATAAATAAATGGGCATCTGTCTATGACAATACTACAGAAAAGTCCCATCTGATTCAGGTAAGTATACCCTGTAATTATTCCTCTGACGAAGCCTGATGTAGCTGTCCCACAGTTCTCTCTCCTCCCTCTTCACGCCCTCCTGGTGGCACCACACTTAACTGTTTTGACTCCTAGGATGTGAGCCATGATGTACTCACTGGATTCTAGGGCTTCTAAGATGCCTATCTTCTCAAGGATCTCTGTCCAGCGGCTGACCAGCTCTGTGGCACTCAATTCCCCACTCAGGTATGAACGAGGTTGCCATGAGCTGAACGACTGGCTCAAGAGTCCTCCTCTCCTCCCCCTGGGGCCAGCCAGGATGGTCTGCCACATCCATCCCCCAAGTTTCATGTTGCAGACAAAGGATCTTTGAGGCAGCCTGGGGTCTCTGAATCTCCCAGAATCCAGTGCAGTTGCTGGGAATCGTCTCTGCTCACATCTGGCAGGCTGGGAATGGCAAGGTCACAATCTCTGCTCCCCAGGATGTCCCTGACTGAGGTGGTCACCCTAGAGAGAACTGGAGGATATTCAGCAGTTGCCAGAGAAAGGCAGTCAAGTCACAACGTTCAAAGCAAGAAATAATCTGGATTGGGAACTCTGCCTGTGCCACTTTGAATGTCATTGTTTGGCAGCTGAAATTGTCCATCCAAGGCATTAGTGGAAATTGCCAGCTTAAATAAAAAAATAACCCCTGGAAAATGTAGCATTTAAATTGTCCCAATCAAACTTAAAGGATTCCAAAATCAGTGGTCCCATTTTGCTTCCAGACAGCCTACAGCAGGTTACAGAAACTGGCATTCATCGATCCCTGTCTGACTGCCATGTCCTGATACCAAGCGGGCTCCAGCAGGGGGAATGGACTTGCCTACCACTGTACAGTTGAAACGTCCCAGACAGGACACAGATTGGAGTCTGCAGTACTCCAAGGAGGATTGACCACTGGTGCACTGCCCCAGGAAAGAATCCAAGCCACCAGTGGGGCCCCGGAGCCCTGGGCCTGGATGCCCACAGAGACCATAAACGCCCTAGGTAAGGTTCCCTCTCATCCTCGGTCATGGTGAAACATCTGCCATGTCACATTGTACGCCAGCCCCCCAAACCTCATAGCTTCACAGCCCCTGCCCTACCCTGTCCCCCATCTCCTTCCCTAATTATGTTTGGCAGACACATTCCCAACCCTTGAATTAGCTCCAACTATACACTGAGAGCAGAGTGTCTGTCTGGAAGAGTGTGGCTGTGGACACACTCACCTCACCAAACTTCTGGCCTGGGATAGAAGGACAGGTGTCAACTTGAGTTCACACAGGTCTCCTAGGGGAGGGCCACGCAGACCCAGCAGCTACTGTGGGCTACAGGAAAGGGGGAAAAGAGAGGTGGAAAGGGGAGGAAAGGAATGTCTACTGAATCTTCCATAAAAGACCCACGAAACTGTGAAGGAGAAAACAAAAATTGTGGCTGGGCTCATACTTGGTATTGATAAAAAAGAACAACATGTACATACACACAGAGAAATAAAATGCTTTTGCTGTTTTTAGACATGATCACACACACACATACACACACACACACACACACACACACACTTACACACACACACAAATCCAGAACAGTGACAGAAGTGTCTTCCATGTAGCACCTGCAATTTGCCAAATGATCACTCACCTGAGCACAGTCAGGCTGTACAAGGAGAAAGATGATCACTCTCTCTCTCTCTCTCTCTCTCCCATACCCACACACACACACACACACACACACACACACACACACACAAAGACTCAGAGTAGTGCCTCTCTTAAGTTTGTTGGTTACTCATCTGGGACAATGTACAGCTAGAGCACTCAGGTTCCCATTCCCCATTCCCTTTTCAGAACCAAGGGTTCCCACCCAAAGGGAGCACCAGTGTAATGACACAGCACCACCGTGTCTCTCGCCTTCTCCAGGGCCAAACCCTTCCCCTTGGGAAAAACCAGCCTTAAATCCCCATTCACCAAAACCCTAAGCCAGGACGTTGGGTGAAGGAATCCCCAGACAGGTGGCTCCTCAGAGCCAGGACTAAAACAAGCAAGGGATCATGAGGTTCCCCAAGGGGGTGTCTGACCTGGGGTGAGTGCGGTGTTGAGGAAATGGATGGGGTTCTAAAGGCTACATACATGGACAGACTCCCTACTTCCAGCCTAGATGCTTCTGGGCGACTGGGTGGATTCTTGGAGGGACAAGGAGAACAGATGGACCAGCAGCACCAGCAGATGCTGGCAGAGCTGGGAAATGTGACCAACCTGTGAGTACTGTTGACAGCTGCGGTGGGGGTGGGGGGACAGGCCAGGTGTATGTGTGTCAGAGGGAGTGTGATCCTCCCAGATATTCATCTTTCATCTGACCCTCAGTGCTCTCACCTCCCTAGTGGGATTTTCCGATACCCTCCTCAGGTGAGAGGGTGACTGAGAACAGAGGACAAGGACTCACATAGCAAGGGGTCCCTATCTTCTGCATCCAACACCCACCACCCCCAGGAAAAAGGAAAAGACCCAAGAAGGCAGGTGTGGAGTTGCTGCTCCCCACCTATTTATAAAGCCATCAAGTTCCCACCTAGGAGAGGAAAGGTGAACACGTGGGGCTCTGTGGTTCCCACTGCTCCAGGCCAGGGACTTGGTGATGCCTCCTTCTCACCCAACCCTGCATCTCCCAATTTCCTGGGACACTGACACTAGGGATGGGGGTGGGATCCTTGGGTCGACACCCACTCCCCCACCCCCCACTCCTGGGGAGCATTTGTGGCAGAGCCAGGGCTGGCCCCTGGCACTGGTGAGGCAAGGTTGGGATGTGAGAAGGGAAGCGGGAGTCACGGGTCTGGGTTGGGGTGGGGAAGGGGGGTTTGGGAGAGATCACGAGGTGCAGGCTCATGGGACGGCGACTCATGTGTGCTGCTGGGAGATGCTATAGGCTGCCATTGTGGGTGCAGTGGGCAGCAATGGCAGCATCATGGCAGAGGATGGGGGGAGCCAGGACGTGGTCAGGGCCACAAGCTGGCCAGGGGCACATCACTGGATGACTCTGAGAGGCGCTGCAGGTCTGAGCCAGCAGCCCATGTTTGAAACGTGATGCCATGGGGAGGGCAGGAAAGGGGGCCAGGACAGGGGCAGGCAGGTGGCAGGGCTTAGCCCGCCCCCAGCCCAGCTGAGCTTCTGGCATTGGAATCTCAGACTCAGGGCCTACTTGGCCTCTGAGCCTCCCAGGGCCTGTGGGAGGGATGTGCCTGCTGTGCTGGCTTTGTGTGCTTTGTGCTCCTGGCCCAGACCCGTGATCCTACAGCAGCAGAAGCCAGCCATTGATGCTGCCTCCCCTGGTGCTTGTGCCTGCTCTTCTCTCTGCTGTCTCTGCCCCCCACTTCTCTCCCGGGCTGCTCCACCCATGCTGCACAAATGTGCCACAGCCCCCATGTGCCTCTGACTGCAGCAGATATGTGCCCCTCAGCCACGTCCTGTCCTCTCCTCAGTCACATCCCCTCCCCACTCGACCATGCCCCCCATCCCTGACCTTGTGGTGCCCTGACTGCCCTACGGCTATCAGGCCATGGAAGAAGCAGCCTCACCTCTGCTCAGGGCTTCCTCCCAACCCCAGCAGATGCCCATGGGATCGAACCCCTCCCTCAGCCCATTGGCTGGGAGAGACTCTTCTCCATCCATCCTACACACTAAGCAGGTGCACGGTTACCCTCTGTTAGTGTGTGTGTGTGTGTGTTTGTGTGTGTGTGTGTGTGTGTGTGTGTGTGTGTGTGTGTGTGTGATTTTCAGGAATGCCTACCTCTCAAGGACTCAGAACATAGCACCCTTTTGTATGACAGCATACAGCATACTTTAAAAAATATAGCAGAAAGAAACCTGTGTAATGGACTCAGCACAATGCGCCTTTTGAAGGACTCAGCCCATAACAACCTTTGGGATCCTCATGGTAATCTAATGACCAATAAAATTAGACATGCCATTATGACATCACCAAGCTTAAATATCATAGAATTATGACAGCATATGTCATAGTGAAATTATAGATATATTGTGAATGCCTATTTTGTGATTTCGTTCTATTTCAAGCAAGCAATATTGGTGGATATCAGAAATCCATTGTAACCTCAAAGCCATTGTGACATGAAAATCTTTTTGTGATATCACAGTGCCATTGTGATATCATTAACCTGTTGTGACATCACAAACCTGTCCTGTCCATTGTGACCTCCTCACCAGTGTGATATCACAAAGACATTGTGTTATCACATTGCTGTTGTGACATTACAATCACCCTGAGACCTCCCAAACCCATTATGACATCTTTAGCACCTTTGAAAAAACACATGGCCTTTGTGACACCAGAGTCCCTTTGTTTATCCATTGTGACATGTCAATTGAGATCAGATATGCCATTGTGATATCACAAATCATTTAGAATATAATCATAGGTGTGATATCACATTGTCATTATGACATCATATTAACATTAGGAATGCCTATTATGTGATTTCATTATATTTCAAATGTGGCATATGGGTTCATATCAAAAACACATTTTGACTTCATAACCATTGTGACATCACAATCCCTTTGTGACAAAACGTTGCCATTGTGATATCTTTAAACAACTGTGACAACTCAAACATGTCCTGTCCTTGTAAGTTTTGTGACATGTTGCCACTGTGTTATATTAGGCCCATTGAGAGCTCGTTCTATTTTTGACCTCATATTATTTCAGGTATGACATTAAATATTAATAATGTATTGTGACATCATGAGTATTGTGACATCACACTGCTAGATGTAATGACCATTGTGTCACATTGTCACATCACAAATCTATTCGAATTCATCACATTTGTGCTAACATATGCCTTTGGAATCCTCACAATCCCATTCTAAACTCATATACTCATTGTGAGTTATTGACAATTGAGGTGTCAAATGCCATTGTCACATCACCAATCTACTGCGACATCATAAAACTATTTTGAACTCATCACTATTATGGCATCACCAACGAATTGTGATTATAACAACACTCTTAGGACATTATAATTTGACATCATATTGCAATTGTGATATTACTGTACCATCATGCTTTCACAAACCTATTATGACCTCATCACATCTTAGAAAATGCACGGCCTTTGGGACATCAAGCTCCTTCTCTGAACTTGTATCATTACGAACTTGTAACAATTGAAATTTGAAATAAGGTGTGATATTATAAACTAGTTTGACATCACTTACGCATTTTTATATCATTAACACTTTGACAAATGAAACCAGTTAGGAACCTTAGCACTTTTAACAAAAAACATGGCCTTTGTGTCATCACAGTTCATTTGTGTTTGTCATTGTGACTTCATTCTCATATCCTCATTATAAACTAATGGCAGTTAAGATCTGACATGCCATTGTGATATCACAAACCCTTTGTGACATCATCAGACTGTCGTTATGATATCATCAGCTCATTGTGACATCACCAAGCTACAGTGACATCACAGCATTATGACATCTCATTGCCATTTTGCTGTCTTAGACACATTGTGAATGTATATCCTGTGATTTCATTCTATTTCAAATGCGGCATATCAGTTGATATCAGAAACACATTGTGACCTCATAACCATTGTAACATTATAAACCTGTGGGACGTCATAACCATTGTGACAACATATTGTTGTTATCACATCTTTAGCTTATGGTGACAACACAAAATGAGAATGACATTATAGCATTTACCATTATGTCATTGTGACATCATAGTCACATTATGAATGCCAAATCTGTGATTTCATTGTATTTGAAATGTGGCATGTGGGTTGATATCAGAAACTCATTGTGATGTCATAACCATTGTCACATCAGAATCCCTTTGTGACATCAATTGGGCAATGTGACATCACAATACCAATATGATGCTACTAAGGCACCATGATATCACAATGGTTATGAACTCACAATGGGTTTCTGATATCAACCGACATGCCACATTAGAAATAGAATCAAATAACATAATAGGCAAACACAACATGTCTATGATATCAGAATGACAATGAGATGATACAATGCTATGATGTCATTGTAATTTTACATGTCAAAATGAGCTGATGGTGTCATAATGGCAACATGATGTCACAATTATGATAATGTCAGAAAGGATTTTTTTATGTTTAAATGGTATGTCTGATGTCAGTTGTCATTAGTTCCCCATGAGGATATGGACACAAAAATCTTCTGTGATGTCACAGAGGCCATGTGTGTTTTCAAAGGTGGTAAGAGGTCATAATAGATTTCAAAGGGCACAATGTGTCCATAATGTCACAATGAAAATGAGATGTCCCATTGGGTTTTTGATGTCACAATGGTGATGAGATCACAATGGTTCTGTGATGTCACAGATTGTAATATCAGAATGATACATACAATTTCAATTACTCATAATTCTATATGAGGATACTGGGTGATAGAAGAAGCTTTATAGTATGTGGTCATACTATGTGAAAACCCAATGGAGCAGTGATTTCACAATGACAATGTGATGTCTCAACATCATGTTATAATAATGTTTTGATGTCACAATTGGTGATGCCATACTGATGAGGAGGTCTCAATAGATTTGAGATGTACTAAGGGGTTGATGATGTCACAATGGCATGTGGGATCTCAATTGTCATTAACTCACCATGAGTTTATGAGTTTGGGAGGGGATTCTGATATCACCAAAATATATGTAGTCAAGAAGGTGAAGAACTAAAAGGTGTGAGATGTCACAAAGTGATACAATGGTTATGATGTCCAGCGGTGTGATATCATGATGTTACATTGGATTTTAGATATCTCATGTCATATTTGAAATATGAAGTCGAACACAGATTTTCAACTCACAAAGGGCCTAAGATATCACAATGGCATTTCACAAAGTTATGAGGACAGGAGAGGTATTTGATGTCACAGTGGGTTAATGATATAACGAAGGCAAAGTGTTGTGACAAAGAGATTTAGATGTCACAAAGGTTATGAGTTCACAATGGTTTCCTGATATCAACCCACATGGCACATTTGAAATGGAATGAAATCAAAGAATAGGCATTCACAATGGGTCTATGACATTAAAGTGACAACGTGATGTCAAGGCAGCAATGTTTGATAGGATATGTACCCATTACCTTACTCATGTAAGGTAACTGTAATCACTCTGTACACTACACTTACAATAAAAAACGTACAGAAGAAAAGAGGAGAAAAAAATGGTGTGGTTTCATTGCCGTTTGGTGTTGTCACAATGAGATGATGGTGTCATGATGACAATATGATTTCACAGTCATGATTATTGCACAAATATTTGTGACCCTACAATGCTATGTGTGATCACAATTTTCATTAGTTCACTATGAGGATATGGCTACACAAATGTTCTTTGATGACACAGAGGTCATGGGTAGTTTAAAGGTGCTAAGAGTTCACAATTGCTTTGTGATGTCACAATGTGATTGTGAAGGCACAACAGCAATGTGATATCACAATGGGTTTGTGATGTCACAGTGATGATGAGGTCACAATGAGTTTGTGATGTCACTATGAGTTTGTATTATTACAATGACATGTCCAATTTCAATTTCTACTAGTTCAAAATGAGGATACAATTTCAAAGAAAGAATCTGAAGCTCCAAAGACCATGAACTTTTAGTCATAACGTGTGATATGCTGCCATTAGGATATTTTAGGCCTTTAGTAAGCTTATACTCTGTTTTCAAACGCATAATTCAGACATGGTATCTGATATCAGAAATTGACTCTGACAATATGAACATTGTGACATCACATTGATAGACATCAAGAACATGGTGTCACATTTTGAACTCACGAATCTGTTAGGACTTCATCACCTTTGTCTCAACACATGACTTTGGAGACAACAAAATCCTTTTGTAAACTCATATCTTCATTGTGCATTAAAGACATTTGTGACCCGGCATGCCATTGTGATATTTCCAACCAATTGTGACAGCACAAACCTATTATAGTAGAAACACATTTTGATCTAATAGCCATTGTGGTAGCACAATCCCTTTGTGACCCCACACTTCCAAAGTGATATCACTAAGCCACTGTGAAATTCCAATCCTCTCATACCCAAGCCAGGTATGAAATGTGATACCCGAATCCAGTGTGACATCTAGATCATGGTGACATCACACTGATAGATGTTATGAGCATTTTATTACATTCTGACAACACGCACCTGTTAGGACTTCATCATTTTTGAGACAACTCATGCCTTTGGAGACATCACAGTCCCTTTGTGAGCCCATATACTCATTGTGAGTGGACAATTGAGATCACATGTGTCATTTTGATGTCACTAACCCATTGTGACATCACACACCTCTTGTAAACTCATCACCAGTATGGCATCACCAATTGTGGTAACAAAATTTTATTAAGTCATCATATTGCAACATCCCATTGCCATAGTGATATCACTGTTCCAATGTTTTTTCAAAAACCTAAAATGTCCTCATAGCATTTTAGAAAATTCATGGCCTTTTATATTTCAGTCTTCTTCTGTGAACTCATATCCTCATTGTGAAATAGTAGCAACTGAAATTGGACATGTGAGTATGAGATGTTACTTCACAAAACGTTGATTTCATCACCAATGTGACATCACAAACCCATTGTAAGCTTTCATTGCCATTTGATATCACTATCACATTGTGACATCCCAAACCTATTTGGACCTCTCAGCACATTTGAAAAAACACATGGCCTTTGTGACATCACAGTCCCTTTGTGTAACTATACCCTGATTATGAACTCTTTGTGACATCACCAGTGTGACATAACATTCTCATTATGACAGGATCAACTACTTTTGACATCACAAAACTACTACAAGATAGCATTATGAGATCACATTGTCATTGTGATGTTATAGACATTGTGAATGCCTGTTTTTAATTTTTTTTTTGTCTGTCGTCGAGCTTGAACTCTGGGCTTAGGTTCTGTCCCTGCTCTTCAGCTCAAGGCAAGCACTCTATCGCTTCAGCCACAGCACCACTTCTGGTTTTCTAATGGTTTTATTGGAGATAGTCTCATGGACTTTCCTGCCTGAGGTGGCTTTGAAGTGCAATCCTTAGATCTCAGCCTCCTGAGTAGCTTGGATTACAGTCGTGAGCTACTGGCACCCGGCTTTTTCAATCTTTTTCAAATTTGACGTGTGTTGATATCAGAAACATAATGTGACTTCATAACCATTGTAACATCATAAATAAGCAGTGACATCAAATTGTCATTATGACACCTTCAGCTCATTGTGACATCACCAAAATACAATGGCATCATAGCATGATAAATCACAATGACATTGTTACATCATAGTCATAACAATGTGAAGGCCTATTCTGTGAATTCATTGTATTTCAGAAATCCATTTTGACGATATAACCATTGTGATATCACAATCTTTTGTGACATCATTAATCTGCTGTGCCATCACAAACCAGTCCTTATAAGTTTTGTGACACGCTGCCATTGTCATGTGTTAATCCCTTTGTGAGCTCATAATCTGTTTTCAATCTCATATTTCTGGTATGACATGTGATATCAGAAATCCCCTGTGACATCATATTGCCAGATATCATGAGCATTGTGTCACATTGTGACATCACAAACCTGTTAGAATGGCATCACATTTGTGACAACACATGCCTTTGGAGACATTACAGTCCCTTTTTGAAATCATATATTCATTGCCAATTAATGACAGTTGAGATCTGCCATGCCACTCTGACATCATGAACCCTTTGTGACATCACAAACTTATTGTGACCTTATCACGAGAATGTGGTATCAAAGCATTATTTTGACATGATATTGTGGTATTGCCATTGTGATATCATTGTCCCATTGTGTTTTTACAAACCTATATGGCCACATCACATCTTAGAAAATTCATGGCCTTTGAGATTTCAAGCTCTTTCTGTGAACTCGTGTACTTATAACTTCTAAGGCCAAGAGACAAACCATCAAGTCACACTTAATATAATAAACCAATTTACACTAGAAAGAGGACTGTGATTACCTTATCCTGGAATGGATACCCAGGTCCAAGAGCAGCCTTGACCACCAAACCTCAGACCTCCAATGGGCAGCCCCACCCTTTCTTAATTGGTCTGCAAACCACCAGCCAAAAAATTATGATCTCCAAAGCTCAAAACCTCAATGGGAAAGGCTTTTTACTTTTCCATTCCTCCCTCCTTTGCTACAGACTTGTCCTTCCTTCCTGGTCTTTCCCTATTTCCCTTCCACCACTTCCTTCAGGCCTCTCCAGTCTCCACAGGCCTGCCCTACTCTGCCCCAGTGACCACTTGCCAACTTTCTCTTTTCCCTCAACTTCCTCTCTTCTCAAGTTTTTCCCTTCCTGCTGTCTCACCACTTTCTTCCATCTGGGTAGCTCTCATTTTTATATCCCCTTCCAATGCTCTGAAAATGCAACTTATATATAGGTTGTATCCCTCCTCACTCCAATGTGTCTCCTGCCTAAGAGTTTTCAACCGTCACTTCCCAAACTGCCCAATGTTCAATTACTTCTTGACAGCTCACCATGTGAGGCTTGACACCTCCACCTTTGGCGGTATTCCCCACACTCTCCGGTGGGCCAGGCAAAGCATTTACAATGATTACTGACTCCCACAGATAATTCAGGCCTCACTGGTTATTACAGTATCCTCATAGTGAATTAGAAGAAATTGAAATTGTATATGTCATTGTTATATTACTTGATGAGACATCACTACCCCATTGTGACCTCATCACCGTGGTGAAATCACAAACTCATTGTGATATCACATTGCCATTGTGTCACCATGCTCACATTGTGACATCCCAATCCTATTATGACCTCAGAAGCTTTGAAAGAAAGCATGGCTTTTGTGTCATCACAGGACCTTTGTGTACCCAAATCCTCATTTTGAGCTAATGACAATTGAGATCAGACATGCCATTTTAACATCTCAAAACCTTTGTGACATCATCACCAGTGTAACATCACATTGTCTTTATGACAACATCAGCCCATCGTGACATCATAAAACAACAATGACATCATAGAATTATGACATAAAATGGTCATTGTGATGTCACAGATACAATGGAATGTCTATTCTGTGATTTCATTCTATTTCAAATGTCGCAGGTGTGTTGATATCAGAAATAGATTGTGAACACATAACCATTATGGCATCACAATACCTTGATGACAATATATTGCCATTATGATATCACTAACCCACTGTCTCTCCTATCCTCATATATGTTTTGACATGCTGCCAGTGTGATCTCTGGCTTCTTTAAGCTCATAAATTGTTTAACTAATAATACTTCAGGTATGACCTATGATATCAGAAATCCACTGTGACATCATGACCACTGTGACATCACACTGCCAGATGTCATGAGCACTGAGTCACATTGTGACATCACAAAACTATTAATACTCATTCCACTTGTGCCAACATATATTTATTGTTAATTAGAGACCTGGCATGAGATTGTGACATCAACATCCCATTGTGAAATCACAAATCTATGTAGCCTCATCAGCTGTATGGCATTACCAATAATTTGTGACTTCAAAACAATACTAACTCATGTAATGGTAACATCACATTGCCAATGGGATACCTCTGTCCCATAGCATTTTCACCAATGTATTATATCCGCATAATATTTTACAAAACCCATAGCCTTTCTGACTTCTAGCTCTTTATGTAAACTCGTACTCTTCATTGTGATCTAGTAGAGTAAAATTAGATATGTAATGGTGATATTACAAATTCATTGTGACATCACTATCCAAATGTGACTTTATCACCACTGTGACATCACAAACCCATTGTGAAATCACATTTCCACAGTGATATCATGATCACCTTGTGATATCCCAAATCTGTTGTGACCTCTTAGGATCTTTGAAAAAGGACAACTGACATCAGTCATGCCATTGTACCATTACAAACGCTTTGTGACATCATCTCCACAGTGAGATCACATTGTTGTTAGGATACCATCAGCCCACTGTGATATCCCAAAATGACAATGACATCATAGCATTATGACATCACATATTCATTGTGAGGTCCTAGAGACAATGTGATTGCCTATTCTGTGATTTCATTCTATCTCAAATGTGGCATATAGTTTGATTTCAGAAACTCATTGTGACCACATCACCGTTATGACATTACAATCACTTTGTGACCTCATATTGACATTGTGATATCATTAATGCAATGTAACATCACAAATCTGTCTTGTCCTCATAAATTTTGTAACAAGCTACTACCTTGACCTGGGCTGGATGCCCAGAGCTCAATGCAGCCTCAACCATGAACCCTCAGAACTCCACAGAGCAGCCCAGGCATTTGTTAACTGGTCTTCAAACAACTAACCCCAAAAATAATGATCTCCAAAGCTCCACATTTCAAAGGACAAGGCTTTTTCTTATCTCTTCATCCTCCTTCACTACAGACCTGTCCTTCATTTCAGGTCTTATTTTTTTCCTTCCACTATTCCCTTCTTCTCTTCAACCTGTTCTACTGTAGACAGGCCTGCCCTGTCCTATCCAGGTGGCCAGGTGCCATCCTTCAGCTCCTGCTCTCCCTCAATTTCCTCTCTTCCCAGGTCTTTACCCTCTTGCAGTCTCATCACTTCTTTCCTTCCAGGCCTTTCCCCTTTTTCTGTCCCCTTCTGTTGCTCTGAACATGCAGCCTATATATAGGCTGTACCCTTCCCCCACTGCAATATGTTTCCTACAGAACAGTTTTCAATCATCACTTCCCAAATGTCCATACCCAATCACTTCTTGGCAGCTCACCATGTGGGGCTTGACATCCTATCTCCTTCAACAGCATATCCTGCCCCTTTCAGCGGCATACACCCCTCTCTTTGGTGGTCCAGACCAAGAGGCCATGATGACAATCTGTTCCCGTGGATTATACGGGCACTGATGGTTATTACAGTGTCCTCATGGTGAACTAGGAGCAATTGAAATTGGACAAATAATTGTGATATTCCAAACTCATGACATAACTAACCCATTGTGACATCACATTGATATTTTTAACACCAGGATCACATTGTTACATCCCAAATCTATTATGATCTCTTATACATTTTGAAAAAATACATAGCTTTGTGACATCGCATTCCCTTTGTGTACTCAAATCTCCACTGTGAAATATTGACAATTGAGAATCACACATGACATTTTAACATCAAAAACAGTTTGTGAGCTTATCACAATTGTGACATCACATTGTCATTTTGACACCATCTGCTCATTGTAAAATCACAAAACTAAAATATGGTAGATTTATAACTTCACATTTTCATGTGACATCATAGACATATTATGAATGCCTTTTCTGTGATTTCACTCTATTTAAAATGTGGCCTATAGGTTGATATCATGAGCAAATCAAGAACTCCTAACCATTGTGACATCAAAATCCCTTTGTACATCACTTTTCCATTGTGATATCTCTAACACACTGTGACATCACAAACCCATCCTGTCATCATAACTTTTGTGACATGCTGCAATTCTAATTCCTTTGGCGCTTTTGTCCTCATAATCTGTTGTCGACCTCATTAGATTTCACATATGACACTTGATATCACAAATTCCCAGTGACATCATGACTATGGTGATATCACACTGCCAGATTTCATAACCATTGTGTCAAATTTTAACATCACAAACCTTTTAGGATTTCAATATATTTATGACAACACATACTTTTGGAGAAACCACAGACCCTTTGTGAACTCCTATACTTATTGTAAGTTGAAGACAATTGGCAACTCTCATGTCATTGTGACATGCCCAACACATTGTAACATCACCAATCTTTTGTGACCTCATAACCAATTGTGACAACAACACAATATTTTGACATGATGTAGTGAGTTGACATTGCCATGATGATATATGTCCCATTGTGTATTCACAAACCTAATATGACCTCATAACTTTTTAAAAAATTCATGTCCATTAGGACTTCAAGATCCTTCTGTGAACTTGTATGCATATTGTGAAATACTAGCAATTGAAAGTGGACCTGTGTTTGAGATATTACAAAATCATTGTGACATCAAAAACCCTTGGTGACCTCATCACAACAGTGTATCATAAAGCTATCATGACCCTGAAGTACCTTTGAAAATACACATGGCATTTGTGACATCACAGTCCCTTTGTATGCCCTCATTGTGAACACATGACAATGGAATTCAAATATGCCATTGTAACATCACCATTTGTGACCCCATCACAAGTGAGACAACAAATATTCATTATGACACCATTATGTCTTTGCAACATCACAAATTTATAATGACCTCATAGCATTATGAAATTATATTGTCATTGCGATGTTATAGATACATTGTAAATGCTTATTCTCTTAGTTCATTCTATTTCAAATGTGGCATGTGGATTTGAAAGACCCTAGTCCCCTAGGATACTTTCGTCAACGGGAGGGAGCCCCAGAAAACTCAGACTCCAGGCCGGGAGATGCAATAAGCAAGAGGAGTTTATTTGACGTTTGCGCAAACGGACTCTCTGTCCTGAGCAGACAGGGAGCCTCGAGCAGAGATTACAGGCTAATTTAAAGGCAAAAATCAGAAGATTAACGCATAACACAAAGCATCCCATGATTGGTCCTTTTAAAGGTCACCATATACACCAACAATCACTTTGCCACGCGGGAAATTTTGTAACACTCTTTGTAAAATGACTGGCCCATGGTTGGTTTAAGGCGGGTGGGGGGGGGGGGTTACATGGTTACAGGCCTATGATTGGTTGACATTTGGCTTAGCTTGTGGTCTTGCCAGGTGGTCGTTATCTCAAGGTCCTGTCTGGGGAATTTCTAAATGGGAACTGAGGAACACGTACTGTCTGTTTTTTTTTCTACGACTACTGACCTTGTCCTGGGGCCGGCATCTGGTCCCTGAAACTTCTTAACTCATTTCTGGGAAGGGAAGGGTCAATGCTAGTGTAAGCAAGTTTACAGAAGCAGAATCAGCAGTTAGCAAGTTAGTAATGGTAATGGTCAATTTTTAATCTTTCAGATTGGTATGAGAAAACCATTATGATCTCATAAATATATGGCATCACAATCACTTTGGGACATCACAGTGCCATGGTGATATCAATAACACACTGTGATATCACAAACCTTCCCTGTCCTCATAAGTCTTGTGATGTGCTACAATTGTGATGTCTTAGGCCCTTTATGAGCTCATAATCTGTTTTCAACCTTATAATATTTGTTATGATATGTGATATCAGAAATCCACTGTGACATCCTGACAATTGTGACATCATTCTGACAGATATGCACATTGTGTCACACTTTGATATCATATTCCTCCTAGGACTTCATCACATTTGTGACAACACATGCCTTTGAAGATACCACAGTTCATTTGTGAACTCATATTCTCTGTGATTTCATGACAAATGAGATCCTTTATGCCATTTGGATATCACCAACAAATTGTGACATCAAAACCTTTTGTGATGTCACGTGACATGATGATCATGACATCTGTCAGTGTGATGTCACATGGTCATAATGTTAGTGGATTTCTGGTATCTCATGTCATACATGAAATATGAGGTTGAAAACAAATTATGAGGGCAAAAAGGTCTAAGATATCACAATGTTAGCATGTCACAAAAGTTATGAGGACAGGAGAGTTTTGTGATGTCACATTGTGTTAGTGATATCACAATGGCACTGCGATATCACAAAGTGATTATGATGTCAAAATGATTGTGTAAGCAAAAACATGTGTTTCTGATATCAACTCTCATGCCACATTTGAAATACAATGAAATCACAGAATAGGCATTCACAATGTGTCTTTGATGTCACAATGAGAATTGTTGTCATAATGCGATTATGTCATTGAGTTTGGTGATGTCACAATGAGCTGATGCTCTCATAATGAAAATGTGATGTCACACTTGAGTATGTCACAAATACTTTTTGATGTTATAATGGCATGTCTGATCTCAATTGTCATTGGTTAACAACAAGGATATGGGTACACAAAGGGACTATAATGTTTAAAAAGGCATGTGATTTTTCAAAGGAGCTAAGAGGTCATAATAAATTTGAGATGTCACAATGCAATCATGATGTCACAATGAAAATATTGTCACAATGGTTTGTGATGTCGTGCTATGATGATGTCAAAATGGGTTTGTGATGTCATAACGAGTTTGTAATATCACAATCAAATTTCCAATTTCAATTGCAACTAATTCACAAGGAGGGTACTGTAATAATCATCAGGGCCACGATAATCTATAGGGTCCGATATTCAGCCAGGCACCATCTCCTGGCCAGCTGGAGAGGACAAAGTATGCCACCAAAGAAGGTGGGGGCATTCTGTGGGAGGGGCTGGTGCATTAATCCCCACCTATTGAGCTGTTGTTTCTGATGTGACAGTTGAAAACTGTTAGGCAGTTGGAGTGGAGGAGGTGTACAGATTTTTTACAGGCTAATTGTTCAGAGCAATCGAAGGAAAAAGAAAAAGGGAAAAGTCCTGGAAGGAAGGAAGTGGTGTGATAGCAGAAGGGGAAAGACCTGGAAGGAGAGGAAGTTGAGAGGGGGCAGGAGGTGAAGGATGGCAACTGACGACCCAGGCAAAGCAGTTCAGGTCTTTGGAGAGTGGAGAGGTCTAAAGAGAAGAAGGAACTGTTAGAAGGGAAAAATGGAAAGACCTCAAAGGAAGTATAGTTCTGTAGCGAAGGAGAGACCAAGGGAAGGGGGAAAAAAGGCTTGCCTTTTGATGTTTGGAACTTTGGATATCATAATTTTGGGGGTTGGTGGTTTGGAGAACATTTATTATATGTGTCTCAATGGATTCTCTTCAACTATAGAGTTCCTAATTTTCAGAGACCTCATTGAGATCATCCATTTGAATGGCATCAGGCCCAGGGAAATATCCCCATAGGTGAGAGTGTCAACCCTCTGGGTTGAGAGTCTACCTCAAGTTTTTGTCTCTGGAGGACCAACAAGGACAAAAGTCATTTAGACTCCACTAGAGGTGTGTCTGTGCAAGCTTGTCAGCCAGTTTTGGGGACCCCTTCTGGAGGTCATTTATGGCATCCTTGGGAAGCCATCTGGGAACTCCTTGAGAGTTCATGTAGGGTTTCTTTGGGAAGCCATCTGGAACATTATCAAGAGTACATCTGCGAATTCCTTGAGAAGCCATCTGTGACCTACCCTGGAGGTCATTTGGGGCCTTCTCCAGGGGCCATATTGGATTTTATCCAGAGGTCATCTGGTGCTTCCTCAGGAGGCCTCCTGAGACTTCTTCAAAAATAGTCATTGGGTCTTCCTTAAGAGGCAATCTAGGACCACCTCCTGAGGTCATCTGGAACTTCTTTGGGAGGTCATCTCGGGTTACCTTGATGAGAAATGTATGACCATCTTCGAACATCATGTGGGACTTCCTTGAGAAGCCATATAGGATAATCTCTGGAGGTCATCTGTGCCTTTCTCAAGAGAGTTATCTGGAACATTCTCTGGAGTTTATATGTTGCCTCCTTAAGTAGCCAATTGGGAGCTACTTGAGAGGTAATCTCAGCTTCCTTGAGAGGACATCTGGGACTTCCTTTGGAGGTCATCGGACACTATCTTTGGGAGCAATTTTGAACTTCCATGAGAGGTTATCTCGAGCCTCCTACGGAGGACATATGTGACATCCACCAGAGGTCATCTGTGGCCTTTTCATGAGGCAATCTGGGACATTCTCTCTGTCATCTGGGACCTCCTGTAGAGGTCAACATTGAGAGGTGTGGGACATGTAAGTTAAGTGTCTGTGACTATTGGTCTGTGTGTGTATGCTGATAGTTCTAGCTGTGTCCTGTATTCACCTCAGTTTATTCTTTTTCTCAGGATGGGGGAACAAGGCCTAAACTTACCATATCCAAAAAATATTCTCCCCCATGGTTATAGAGTCCCTCAGAGGTAGATTCATTGATGTACTCTCTCTCCTGTTCTTTGCCATCAGCACCTCTAATGTTAAGTCTTCCCATACCAAAAGTGGTTACTTGTACCAGCCTGAGGTGGTACAATGAGGTAAGTTACCCTTATTACCCTTGAGATAGGGGCATGGAGGAGATGGTGGTCAAGCCCCTTTTTTAATATATGTTCCCTTTACAAGTAGTGACCTGTATAACTGGAAACAGAAAACTGTATCATTTTCAGAAAAAAGACAGGGGCTCATTACTTCATTAGAGACAGTAATTTTCACACACAAGCACATCTGGGATGAGTGTCAGCAAATTTTACCAGTGCTTTTCTCCTGGTAGAAAAGGGAGTGAATCCTGCTCGGTGACTTGAAAGTTGTCCTTGGACCAGACAGTATCCCCACTATTGAACCAGACCATTTGGAGCAAGTCCTTCCACATACTTACCCAAGCAGAGACTAACGGTGATTGAAGTATGGAAGTGCTTACCTATTATTGACAGGTTCGATTGGCAGGGATACCACAGTGGCTAGAAAGCCAAGTCATCAATCTAAGGTGAGTGAGATGGTACAGTTCCCCAGTGAGTACCCAAATGCTCTTCTGAAATTTCTCCCAGAAGTCTATAGGACTTATAGGACTATAGATCTTGAAGCCCTGGAGAATCAAAGAGCCCTAAATATGGACTTTGTTACCCAGTCAGCACCAGATATTAGAAGAAAGCTTCACAAGTTAGAAGGTTTTGAAAGAAAGGTGTATTCTAAGTTGGAAGTGGTTGCCCAGTAGGTGTTTGGTAACAGAGATACCCTGGAAAAACAGCCTCTAAGAAAGGGGGTTGAGTTTTGATAGGAGCACCAGAATAGGGATCAAGAAACCCTTGGCAAAGACAGTACAATTCATTTGCAAGTGGCAGTAGGGAACCTCTAGGACTAGATCAGTGTCCTTATTGCAAGCAAAATGGACATTGGGAAAAGGAATGTCCAAGGAGAAAGATAGAAAATGACAGGTTATGTAATCACATTAACCACCTGGAAAATGTGTTCATATCTCGAGAGTAACATGCAAAGGAGCTTGGGGCTCTGAATTCCAATTGTGTTCAATTTAAAATCAGCCCACTGAACTTAAGAAGAAATGAGGCAAAGAAAAATTCACACACTTCTACCTCAAAACACAGGCTTATAAAAGACTGAATCTCCAATATGTGCCAGTCCAAACCCACCAAGAGTTTAAAAGCACTGGACACTGGAGAAAACAAATAGAATAATTTGAAGTGAAGAAAAGATTTGAAGATATAAACTTGTGAGAGTCAAAAATGAGAAGAAAATCCTCAAAAGGAACCTAGAAAACAGACAAAATCAAATGAAATTCAATTGCATTAGCCTGGGTGAGCATGAGGCAAATTAGGGGACCACAGGTCAGAGGCTGTCAAAAGCACAAGACAGCAATGTTGCCATCCTAGCTAACAACAAGTGACGACAAGAAGAGATCCTGATGCTGCATTAAGAAATTGTTGCCATGAAATGGAGCCAGACCTAATATAAGAATGCATTAGGGTGAAGTACATGTGTACTATAAGCTTTGAAGAGTGTCACTAGAAATTCAAAGCAACAGAGAAAGAAGGAAAAAGTAGCTAGCAGAGAAGACGGGGAAGTGCTGTGTCATAGAAGATGAGGCCAAGAAAAGTGAACAGGAAAATATCAGGCTCGAGAAAGAGATTGTTACTCTTCAGAAAGAGCTACAGGACCACATGCTCTGATAGAGAATGCCAGGCAAAAGGAAAGAGCATTAGGAAGAAGAGCTAAACAAACAGTTGAAAGATCTGTCGCAAAAATACACTGAAGTCGAAAACTAGAAAGGGAAACTAATAGAGTAAGAGGCTAAAAAGACTGCTGAGATCTTCACCATAAATGTAATGCAGAAACATCTTGTTCCAATGGAACAGCAAGAGGTGGAAAAAATACTTCTCAATAGCACCTTTGTGAAATTAACGGAGGAGCTGTAGAGCAAGCAATGGTGTTTTGAGAAGGAGCATCAGTTGGCCAGTCAAAGGAACTCTCATGTGACCCTGCGAAAACAATTGCAGGTTAAGGAGCTCATTGAGAAGGAGAGTGGGACCATGAAAGCAAGTTTGAGAGAAAAGGAGAATAATATGGAAGAAGTCTCTAAGGTTCAGAGTACTATACAGGAGTGACCTAGAGACCGTAAGATACAGGGAAACATCTGAGCTGATCAGGTAGCTTGGGAGACCACTCTAAAACCAGTGTGGTCTTTAGAGTTACTAGTCGTTAATACTAAGGAAAGAAACAAAAACAGTGGTAATATGTGGGCAAATGTTGACACTGGACTTTTGAAAAATGTAAACAGGCTCAAGCTTTCTTTCAGTTTACGTGTAGATATTTGCACCCTGGTAAATTGCTCCAGGCAACTGCCTAAAACTGTTCGAAAACCAGTGGGGTCTCAGGCTGACAATCCTTTGTAATGTATGTATGTAATTTCCAAACAGGTAAATGCTAAAAAGCTGGAACATCTGGAAAGAATTCATACGTGAGGAACCTCAGATGGTGAATTTGGGAAAGTGGAATTCACAGAGGCAAAGCCTGGAAAGTATGGGTATTCGTATCTGTTAGTAATAGTGGACAGATTTTCAGGCTGAGCTGAGGCATGTAATAATTTCTTGATTTGGCTTACCCTTATTTGTGGGGTCCAAAGATGGCCCTGCATTCATGGCCCAAGTGCTCAATTATTAACTAACACTCTAGGAATGTATTGGAAGTTACAATCCATTTAAAGAACTCAGAGTTCAAGGCATTTGAAAGAATTTAATTTAGTTAAATTAAATACAGAGACTAAATTAAATACAGAGACTATCCATGGCTAGGTGAGCCTCCTCCACTTTGCTCTCCTTCGAGCAAGATGTAGCTCTTATGTTAAAGGATTTAATCCCTTTGAAATACTTTAGGGTAGACCAGCCTCTTTGGTTCCTAAATTTGGGAAGGCTATATTAACAGAAATGTGTAACTACAATCTACAGGCTTTACAACATATTATTTATGTACCTATCCTTTGGTAACTAAGGCCCACCATCCACCTAAGAAAAACTCCAACTGAAGGGGAGAGGCCAAGATGTGATGGAACAGCAGGTAAACACCAAAGCTCTCCCCAACCAAATACAGTTTGAATTTCAATGCTCGGTTTCTCCAAGTGACCCACAAAAAAAGGAGATTACTAAGAGAGGTACAGTAAGTGAAAAACATAAAAGGGAAAAACCTACACAGACAGTAAAGTGGAAATAACCTTCAGCCACCCCTTGTTGGTGATGGGGCTCCATGCTGAGCAGCTTAAGTGGTGGAGCTTCTTGCCAGGCTGCTTAAGTGGCCTGGCTCTGGACCCTCGTATGTCCACATACCCACAAGCATTCCAAGACTCCCAGAAGACTCCCACGAGCTGGTGCCAACCCACAAAATACAAACAAATCTCAGAAGGCAGAGCTGGCATGAAGACTCCCCTCAACCTCCCTGGCATGGCGCCTCTGCCTGGCTGGTGCAAGCAGCACCACCCAGTCTGGAGCAGCAGCAGCTGTCAGCAGTGGCAAACGACCCTATACTCACAGCGTGGCACCTCTGTCCTGCTGGTGTATACAGCCTAACCTAATCTGGAGCTGCAACAGCAGCAGCTGGCAGTAGTGGCAAAGCACTCAGACTCTGAGCACAATGCTTCTTGACTCTAGCTCACAGGAACAGCCCAAACCAGCCCGGGGCGGCAGCGGTAGCTGGGGCAGGGATAGTTGCAGTGAACAACTCCAGACTCATGGCGCTTTGTGCCTCTCCATGCTGGCCCACATAAGCAGCCCAGCCCAGCCTGAGGCAACATCACTGGTTAACACCTGACTCCTGGTGGGCTGGAGGACCTCTCCATACCAGCTTGCATAAGCAGCCAAGCCCAGTCCATGGTGGCAAAGGTGGTGAACAAACCCAGACATGAGGCAGGGTTTGGTGCTGAACAACCCCAGAAAAAGCTTCATGTACTTTCCTGCCTGGGCTGGCTTTGAACCTGAATACACAGACCTGAGCTTCCTGAATAGCTAGAATTACAGACATTCACACCAGCAGGGTCTTACTCTTGCCAAACCCGTAACTTTTTCTACAACAGATCATTTCTTAGTTAATACAAGGAATTTAAGCAAATACAAGAGGATCAACATAATACCCTGTATTCAATCTGACCATAGTGGAATCAAACTAGTTCTCAATAACAAGGCATAAAATAGGAAAAAAAACTTAAACACATTGAAATTAAACAGCACTCAATTGAACAATACATGGGTTATAGATAAATTAAAGAAGAAATTAAAAAGTTCCTACAATTCAGTGAAAATGAAGAAACATCACAAAGAAACGTATGGGACCCAGCGAAAGCAGTCCTGAGGGGCAAATTTATTGTTCTCAGTGCACATATCAAGAAAACAGAGACCAAGGAAACAATCTTATGAAGCAACCAAAACTCCTAGAGAAACAAGAAAAAAATTGAACCTAAAGTTGCTCGGCAGAAAGCGATAATCGAAATAAGAACTGAAATGAATGAGATAGAGGCTGAGAAAAGTATAAATAAAATTAATTTTAAAAAGCTGTTTTTAAGAAAAAAATCAATAAACCTGACGGACCACTGGCAAGAGTAACTAACAAAATAAGAGAGGAGACCCATATCAAAAATATTAGAGATACCACAGGGAAAATTACAACAAACATCCAAGACATTCAAACAATCATAACGAAATAATTCCAGACTCTACTCACAAAGGAAGGAAAACCTAGCAGAGATGGATGAATTTCTACAGAAATAGAAATTGCTATCCCCCCTTTCCTTTTCAGCCATGCTTCTCCACCATGTATGGTGGGGGCAGCAGTTCGGTAAATAAATGTCTTTTCCTACCTTAATAGTGTGTGGCATTCTCTTCATAGGCTACCGAATGAAACCTACCTTTTTAATATATCTTACATATGGGACCATGACTTGGATAGGGTTTTTGATTTGGAAATGTTAGAATTTCCTAACCACCCCTTTTCTGTGATACAAACTGCCTTGAGACACCACACGAGACTTTTCACCAATACCATTGCTGGCCTTCACATCAATGTCCACACCACTTCTCTACTCTGGTGAGGGAAACTACTCTCTATGGCTCTATGTTGCTCAATCTCTGTTCAGATGTGGCACCACATCAGAGTGCTCCTATGACATTTAGCCGAAAGGCTGGTCACTTCCGAAGCCGAGGATACTTGGTTTTGGGGGCATGGCCATTAATCTCTAGTGGGCTATGGGAGAAGTCGGGACACTGCTTCTGCCTCATCTCTCCTTCACTCACCAGACTGACTATCCTACACATTTAATGGGGTGTTGCGAGTCATGCCTGAGCTGTGAAACCCCTTTGAAATGCCTCTTGTGCTTCCTGGGTAGTAGAGTACCTAATATTTTTATGTTGTTGTCAGATTTAGACAATTTTTGCCTCTGCAATGGTACATGGTCGGAAGTCTGCTTACTATCAGGCTCTCTTTACTCTCTGCTATTCATGTCCAACTTTCTATATCTCTCGCTTTCTTTTCTACAATTATTTGTATTGTGCCCTGAAGAGTGTGACATGGGCTAGGTTCAAGGAATCCCCTCTAGATTCCCTCTAAAAGGCTAGCCAAACTAGGCTTGAATTTTTGTTCAGGCTTTCTTTGCATTTTTTTGGAAATTTGCCATCTTGAGTTCGCCATCTTGTCCAAATGGTGGGTTAAGCGTTTGGCCCCCTCCATTCCTGACCCTTCCACCAAGCTTACTTCTCCTCCATCCATCTATTCAAATGTGTCCTGCTAACAAGTTGCGCTTTTCACAGACCCTGGTAACTGAGGCCCAACCGTCTGATGTGCTTTGTTAGCAAAGATGTCTAAACATTGTTGTCAAAAATTTTAGGTTTTGAGTTTTGCCATTTGGGTTTTGTGTTGTGTAATCTAGAACTGAATACATGACTCTTTTTTGGGGGGAGGGGTCTGGTTGTGGGTCCTGAACTCTGGGCCTAAGCGCTGTCCCTCAACTCTTAAGCTCAAGGCTAGTGCTCTATCACTTGAGCCACAGGGCCATTTCTGGCTTTTTTTTTTTGCTTATGTGGTGCTGAGGAATCGAACCCAGGGAGTCATGCATGCAAAGAAAGTATATTAGTACATGTGTGCTAAGATTCTCCCATCTAACAATTTTGTCATTGCAGAATATTTTTTGGTCAGTTCTTGATCAGGACCAGGTAAGCTCTACTTATTCTATTTGATCTCCTTGTTGCTGTAATGGGAAATAACAAAGGGCTTTTGTGGCAAAAATTGTAATTCAAAGCCAGCCTGGGCTGAAAAATCCCTAAGAATCCATCTCACAACTAACCTGCAAAGAGCCAGTCTGGAAGCATGGCTAGAGCCTCTTATCTCTAACCAGAAAACACTGCAAGTGTTTCTATAATTCAAAATGGTAGAGTGCTAGCCTTCAGCAGAAGTGCTCAGGGACAGTGCCCAGGCCTTGAGTTCAAACCTCCTTGAATACCAACTGGGACAAACCATCCCAGCAATGAGCAACTAGACTCAGGGAACATGAAGAGGAGTAAGAGGAGATGATATCACATCAGCTATTTTGTGCCTCCCCTTTCAAGACAAACCAGAGCCAGGAGGTCAAGTGAAGAAAGAAGAATGCCCATCTAATATCCATAACTCTCTACCTTTCAATTGGACAGGAATTTATCTTCTTGCCTTTGTCATTTGACTTATTCTCTACCTAGTCGTCGGATGTAAGAAGTAGCTAGGGAAATTTCTACCAACATTTCCAAACCCAAGTCCTTCCTCTTGCCATTTATTTTCTCTATAGTATTTTTTCAGTCCCTCAATGCCTCATTAGATTTCTCCATACTTTGTCCAAGAGACTTGCCTCCTCCAGACATCATCTAAGTACTCATTGCCCAAGTGACAGCTGTTGCCTGCTGCCTTCTCCCAGAGGGGATCACATCTCACCTTTTACACCTACTGTTGACACCCCTTGCAAAGAGGAAGTAGCTGGAGAGAATCTTCGACCTTTTTCATAATTATCAAAAGGCTGGAATGTAAGGTTTGAACAGGGACACCTCCACACTTCTTGGCTAAGTTTCCACTCAATATCTGTTACATAGGTAACTGGCAGACCTACAAGCAGTTACCTTCCCCTCCTGCTAGGTCACATCCTGGGCCACCTCTGTTCACCAGAGTCCCATCTGAACTTAGGAGGGTCCCAGACCCTGAAGTCACATTCAGATCCAGTGTGCACAACTTTTCCCCACCTGGCCACATCTCTTCCTGTCCCTGGTCTAGATAAGTCCTGGCCCAGAGGTGGGTTGCCCCCTTCCTTTTCAGCCATGTGTCTCCACCATGCATGGTGTGGGCAGCAGTTCAGTAAATTAATTTATTTTCCTGCCTGAGAAACAAAGAAATACAAATTGCCTAAACAGAACTAAGAAGAAATAAATCCATTAAACATTTCTATAACATACGATGAGATAGTAGAAATAATCAGAAATCTTCCAACAAGAAAAGCCCAGGATCTGATAAATTCACTACAGAATTGTCAAAGGCCTTTAAAGAGGAACTAATACCCACAACCCTCAAGCTCTTCAGAGAAATAGAAACAGAGGGAGTAATCCCAAACTCATTCTAAGAAGCCAATATCACATTCATCCCCTCCTCTTTAATATAGTTCTGAAATTCTTAGCCAGAGCAATAAGGCAAGAAAAAGACATTAAATGGATCCATATAGGACAGGAAGAAGATCAACTATCTCTTTTGGTAGATGGCAATATTTAATAAAATAACGATCCCTAAAGCTCCATCCCCAAACTCTTAGAGCTTATAAACCAATTTGGCAAAGTTGCAGGATACAAAATTAGCCCACAAAAATCAGTCGCCTTTCTGTATGTCAACAATGTACAAGTAGAAAGGGAAATCAAGGAAACAACTACATTCGCAATAAACTAAAAAAAAAGTATCTAGGAATTAACCTAAACAAAGATGTAAAGGGTCTATTTCATGAAAACTATAAAAGCCTAAAATAAGTAATCATAGAGATTACCAGGAAATGGGAAAAAATATTTACCAGCAATATATCAGACAAGAGTCTAATATCCATTACATATGGTGAACTCAAGAAACTAACCCTTCACAAACCTAACAAACCAATCCTGAAATGGTCAAGGGAGCTAAAGAGAGACTTCTCAGAAGAAGAGATAAAAATGGCAAAGAAGCCATGAGGAAATGTTCATCATCCCTGGCAATAAGGGTAATGCAAATAAAAACAACTCTGAGATAGCACCTTACCCCAGTCAGAATGGCCCACATCCTAAATTCAGCCAATGACAAATGCTGGAAGGGATACAAAGAAAGAAACATTACTGCATTGCTAGTGGGAATGTATACTAATACAACCACTTTGGAAAGCAGTCTGAAGGTACCTACGAAAGCTAAATATTGACTTCTCCAATGAACTGGCCATACTACTCCTAGGCATCTACTCTGAACAACAGGAACCAGTATACAAAGACACACACACATCTATGATTATTGCAGCACTGTTCACAATAGCCCATATTGGGAAACAACCCAGATGAGCCATAAGTGATTAACGGATCCAAAAATTGTGGGAACTCTATAGAACGGAATACCATGAAGTCATTAGAAAGGACAAAATGATGGTATTTGCAGGAAAATGGATAGAACTAGACCAAATTATTTAAGTGAGGTAAGCCAAGAACAACAAGACAAACGGCACAGGGTCTACCTGATACGTGGATGCTAAAGCCAAAATGCAAGAAGGCATGACAAAGTAAACAGGATTCGAGAAACAAAGGACAGCCACTCATTTTGTTATATCACCATTAATGACTCCATGTTCTTGACCATGTAGATGGTAGAAATATGCACGCAATGGAGGGAAGCCAGGAGGAGGAACACAATAAGTGGGAAATGGAACAACATACAACAAAGGGGCCCATCAGCTGCACTGGACATAGAAGAAAAATAACCAAGCAATCCAAACACAGTGATGGGAAGAGATGAATGAGAGGGGAAGAGGGCAAGAGGGAATAGCCTACATTAAGCAAAAGGAAAAAAGTGTAAACATCACCTGAGGTGGGAAAAATAATTTGGATTGTCAAAGCACATAGAATTAACAAACTTTAGACCATGATAACAATAATGTGTCTTGTCAAGGTTAAAATGTGTTTGTGACTTTAACTAAGTATCACAATTCCAAAATACTGTGAAATATGTGTAATCACCTATCTCAACTTTTACAAAAACGGTGGGAGAAGGGAAAGGTTACGAGGTATGGGAGATAATGTTGTCAGACACCTTGTATTCGTGTACTGTTTTGTAGAATGGGAACTTCTTTGTACAACTACTTAAAGATAATAATAATAAAAAGTGTTTAAAAAATAAACAGGATGAAAATAAAAATTTCAAATATCAATTAAGAAATTAAATCCAGTTGGAAGGAAAATTTCTTTGGGGAGATTAATTTAGCTTATTCTATAGCAAGTCTCACTTCAGAAATAAATTAAAAAACTAGACCCCAGGTAAGTGAAATAAACTAAGAAATGGAGTTGATAAAAGAAAAAAAAAGGAAACTCTACTCACTTTTTCTTGCCTGGACCGCTGGTGTGGGTAAAAATGCATCATGGTCCTAAATTGGAACCGAAGTGGCAAGGACCTTACTTGGTGGTGCTAACTTCACGGTCAGCTTTAAATTAGCAGGAAAACAGCATTGGATCCATCAGTCTCAAGTGGAATAGGTAGTGGACCACTATACAGAGAAGGCTGCAAGATGGACTGTTCAGAGACAGAGGATCCCTTAAGAATAAGACTTACTAAGTGTTAATTAGTGCCAACTAGTTTGTTTCTATAATTTACTTGTTTTCTATTAAATTTACCTTTTAAGCCTGTTCATTGGGTGGAGAGAAGGGAATTTTTAGGATTTGGTAAGAAGAAATCAAGGAATTGATTGGACATGAAAACCAGTGGTTGATGTATAAAGCAGCATGGTCCTAATAATGAGCAGGGCCCACTAATCAATGTGGCCCCATGACCTAGCCCACTGGAGTGCATGGGGTATGCCACCCAAGTGGGCAGGGCATGCTGTTGGAGGGAGTAGGATGTCATCCTCACATGATGAGCTGTGAAGAAGTGATTGGGGAACGGGCAGTTTGTGAAGTGATGGTTCAAAACAGTTAGGAAGGTTACCCACTTGAGTGATGGAGGGTTTCAACCTATATATAGGCTGTATGGTCAGAACAATGGAATTGAAAGTCAAGGGAAGACCTGGAAGGAAGGGGTGAGACAGCAGGAGGGGAAAGACGTGGGAGAAGAAGAATTTGAGGGAGAGCAGGAAGGGAAGGATGCCTATTGGCCATCAGGCCAGAGAAGTGGAGGCCTGTGGATAGTGGAGAGGCCTAAAGAGAAGAAGGGAGTGATGGAAGGAAAAAAGGGAAATGAAGGAAAGGTCTATAAAGAAGGAGGGGGAAAGGAAAAAGGAAAAAGGCTTACCTATTGAAGTTTGGAGCGTGGAGATGATAATTTGGGGGGTTGGTGTTTTGCAAACAAATTAACTATGTCTATTGGACGTCTGAGATTTGGTGGTTGGGCTGGCCTGTCACAGAGTGTCCAGCCCAGGACAAGGTAAATGCAGGCCCATTTCTAGTGTAAATAAAGTTATCTTCAATGTGCCTCATTGGATTGTCTTGTGTTTCATGCATCATAAGTATACAAGTTCACAAGTTAATAGTCTCAAAGGTCATGAGTTTTGTAAAATGTTATAAAGTCATAATAGGTTTGAAAAACCCAATGGGACAGTGATATTACAATGGCAATATGACATCACAATATCATGTTATAATATTTTGATGGTATAATTTGTTGGTGATGCCATAATGGTGATGAGGTCACAATAGGTTTATGATGACACAATAGGTCACAATAGGTTTATGGTGTCAGCCAGAGGCTGCTAATCCCTACAGCAGCCTAGAAAAACAATTGAAATTCAGCAAACATAAACCCCAAGAAAGGATCCAAGCTGGGCTCTGTGAGTGTCTCAGTAGCTAGCTCCTCAGGGAAAAGCTAATGTTTGCTGAAAGGTCTCAACCCTACCCAGAACCTAGCCTAATCACTGCATCTCCATACTAGAGGAAAGAGCCTTCTCCCTCTTTTGTGATAGTCAAAACAATTCTCCCTCCAACTGAACTAGCCTGGGAGGAGGATCACAAAATCTTGCCTAACACAGAGCAGTTTCTGCCTGCCCAAACAGACTTAAGAAACCAATCAAGCCATAGGAAAACCAAACATCACAAGCAGACCGGAGACTCCACCAAGAAACTGGTTATGGACACAGGGGAAATACAGGTCTTCCCATTCACCACCCCCCCCCCCCACACACACACAAAAAAATCAAGGAACTCTTTTTTGAAACTTTTCTTAAACTTTTATTTTTTAAAGTGTTTTCTGTTGATCTTTTTTTCTCATAATTTTTATTTTTCTGTTGATCTTTTTTTTCATAATTTTTATTTTTGGTGTATGTGTGTGTGTGTATGTGTGTGTGTGTTTAATCTCTTTTGACCTTTTGGTCCTTTTTATTGTTTTCATTTTTTTCTCTTTCTTTTTCTTTGCATGACTTAATTGCTGTTTTACTCATCCCCAGACATATACCTGTCATTAATTATTAGACCTTATCACCCATTGTGTACATACTTAATCCAGAAATTTATTACTCAATTCACAACTTCTTAGGCTTAATTTCTTTAAGAGCAGTATTATCTCTTTATACCTACATAATTATTAAATAACTAATTTAATTTTTTTTAATTTTCATGTTTCCTTTCTATCACGTCTCTCCTCTCATCCTATCCTGTTCTTTTGATATCATTTCTTTAAACTTACATAATTTTTAAGTGTTTCACTTCTCAAATTTAATTTTTGTTTTTCCAATTTACTTGTTTATTTTTTAATATCACTCTTATCATTCTGTCCAATCCAGTTCCCTCTCTGAGATTAGAACTTGGTTAAATTTACTCTCCTTTTACCTCTCCACATCCCTCTAGTCCTATTTGTCCCACATTTTTTCCTAAAGCTAATAATTTCTAGTTTGCCAAATCCTTTTTTGTTGTTTGTAGCCCATTAATCCATAGTTGTTTCATGTTGAATAGATTGTATCTGTTGAACTAGATTGTATCTGCAGCCATTTTGATTATGCAACTACAGGACTCTGGTTGATGCTTGCCTTAAAATAGTGTTCTAGTAAAAAATTGGTGTTTCTTTCATACCAAATGGGCAGAACAAGCCGAAAAGCACAGAAAAAGGCAAGTCCAGGTATCTGACGTCCCACTCATGATAATCAGGTGACAGAATAGTTACTGAGTAATCCAGAGGAGTTCCCAAAAAGCTGTACAAACACTACTGGTAAACATGGTGAATGAAATGATTGAAAACTTTCAAAGGACTCAGTGTGAGCATGCTAGGGAGCGAGAGGACTCAAACCAAAGATTAATACAGGAATCTTGTGAGCATTAGGAAGCTACTTAAATAGTTTTTTCTTTTTTTTTTTTTTTTAGGCTTTTAATTTTTTTGTGTGTGAAAATACTGGACAATGGGTTTACAATTACATGGGCAAGATAGTGATCACATTTCTTAACAAGCATTGTAGCCTCCTCCTTTGTTTACCCTTCCCATTCCTTCCCATTCTCCCTCCCCTCCCACCTAATCCTGCCCACCAAGTTGTAAAGTTCGTTTTCGACATGACAACTTCTACTTCTCATTGTTGCAACAGGTTCTCCTGTATCCTTATTTAAACGATTTGTTTTTCCCATTCCCCCCCACAAATTATACCGACATCAAATACAGTGAAAGCAGGGGTTATTCTGTGGGGGAGGGACATACAAAGCAACAAAGAAATAATCTTATAATTGTGTTAGAAACAAATGCATGAAAGAAAAAACATTTAAATACATATCTTAGGGTTCATTTTCCTAACATTACCTTATCTGACCTTTTCTGCTTGACTCATACATATACTAGATATTGCAAATAAGGGAAATAATGGGACATATTTTTCTTTGGGCTTGGCTTACTTCACTTAATATAATTTTTTCCAAGTTTTTCCATTTCCTAACAAATGGGGAAATGTCATTCTTTCTGATGGAGGCATAGAATTCCATTGTGGAAATATACCACATTTTCTTGATCCATTCATCTACTGAGGGGCATCTGGGTTGGTTCCAGATCTTAGCTATGGTAAATAATGCTGCAATAAACATAGTTGTGCTGGTAGCTTTAGTGTGGTCTTGTTTGAAAACATTTGGGTAAATGCCCAAAAGTGGCATTGCTGGGTCATAAGGGAGCTCTATGTGGAGTCTTTTGAGGAACCTCCATAATACTTTCCAAAGTGCTTGAACAAGTTTACACTCCCACCAACAATGAAATAAGGTTCCCTTCTGTCCACAACCCCTCCAGCATCAGTTGTTGTTAGAGTTCTTGATTTTTGCCATTCTAACTGGGGTGAGGTGGTATCTCAATGTTGTTTTGATTTGCATTTCTTTTATGGCTAGGGAGGTTGAGCATTTCTTCATGTGTCTATTGGCCATCCTTCTTTCTTCTTCAGAGAAATTTCTCTTTAAGTCATTAGCCCACTTATTTATTGGGCAGTTAGTTGGGGGATTAAATTTAGGAAGCTACTTAAAGATTAATGCAGGAATTACATAAGCATGTTGAGAAGAGTAAAAGAGAAATACAGGAAATGCGTGAGCAGGCTGAGCATAGTCTAGAGATTTACAGGAATTGCGTGAATGTGACGAACCTAATCAAAGAGTAATACAGGGATTGAGAGAGTGGGAAGAGAATAGACAAAGATCAATAGAGGCATTCATGGAATCCATAAATAGACAGCTGAAACAATTCAGGTAGACCACAAATGGAATGCTGAATGTAGCCTGACAGAAAGAATGTGAGTCCAGGGAAACCATAACCGGTCAACTATGTGATTTGAGAATAAACACTGAACATCAAATTAAGGAAGTAAAGTTCATACAAAATCTAAAACAAAGCTCCACCAAAGAATTTGAAGCCATCCAAGCCGACCAATTAGAAGGAAAAGAAATAAAAAACAAAGTAGAAAGTCTTGACAGTAGGTTAGGCCATGCAGAAGATTGAATCTCGGGGATTGCAGACAGCCTAGATATTATAGAGAAAGAACATACAAATATCCAACACAAATCCAAGAAATATGATAGATCTATTTAACACTTGGAAGACACCATCAGAAATCATAATCTGAGGATAATGGCTGTAGAGGAGCACCTAGAGAAAGAAGTTAATGGTCTAGGAAATTTATTTAACGGAATCCTCGCAGATAACTTCCCAAACATGCAAAAAGATAGTCCTATTCAGATATAAGAAGCTTATAGAACCCCACATCCACTAGACCTGAGAAGGATATCCCACCGGTCACATTATAATCTGCACAGGATCAATTTAGACCAAGGAAAGGATCCTTAAATTTCTCAAGGAGAAAAGAACAATCACCTATAAACACAAACCAATTAGAATCACTCCAGATTTCTCAGCAGACACAATTAAAGCAAGAAAAGCCTGGAATGGGAGATGCCATGCAGTAAAGACAATCAATTATCACTCAAGAATACCGAACCTAGCTAAACTCTCCTTCATAACCTAAGGTCAAATAAAAACTGTCCATAGCAAAGAAAAATTAAAAGAGTACATCTCCACCAATGAAGCCCTATAAAAGACATTAAAGCTATCCTACACATAGAAAACCATCAAAACACAGTAAGAGCCAAGAAACAGCAAGCAAGGGAATAAAATTAGAACTCAACACCAAAAGCCAACAAAGAAAGTCCTGTACAACATGGAGGCTGAACAACTGTTGAATCACCAGTGGGTCATGGAAGAGATTAGAAAGGAAATGCAAATGTTCATGATATTCAAAAATAATGAACACACAAATTACTAGCTTTTCTGGGACACAGCAAAGGCAGTACTCAGAGGCAAGTTTATAGCTCTGAGGTCCTACAACAACAAATTAGAGAGATCTGAAACCAACAATTTAATAAGACATCTGCACCTCCTTGAAAAAGAGCAGCAAGATAAACCCCAATCAAGTAGATGGAAAGAAATAATTAAAATTACATCAGAATTAAATGAATTAGAACCCAAAAACACCATAAAAATCAACAAAACAAAAGTTGGTTCTTCGAAAAAAATAACAAAATTGACATTCTCTTAGCAAATCGTTTCAAAAAGAAGAGAACATATCAAATAAACAAACTCAGAGATGAGTATGGGAATGAGAAGCAACCAAGATTCAGAACATTATAAGGGAATACTTCTCAAACATTTATGCTAATAAGTTTAAGAACCTGGCAGAAATGGACCTTTTCCTAGCCGTTTCCATGCCGTTGAGTTTCCATGCCAAAACTCAATCAAGATGAGTTAAATCAACTTAACATGCCAGTATCAATAATAGCAATAGAAAGAGCAATAAGAGACCTCCCATCTAAGAAAAGCCCAGGACCAGATGGATTTACAGCAGAACTTTACAAGGCACTCAAAGCAGAGCTCAAACCAATACTCCTCCAACTCTGCAATGAAATTGAAAGGGAAAGTTCACTACCAAATTCATACTATGAAGCCATCATAACCCTCATCCCAAAAGCAAGCGGGGACTCATCAGAGAAAGAATTATAGACCCATTTCTTTGATGAACATTGATGAAAAACTTCTCAATTGAATTGAAGTCTAGGCCTGGGAGCTGTCTTGAGCTCTTCAGTTAAAGCCAAGCACCCTACCACTTGATCTACAGCACCCCTGCAGGATTTTGGTAGTTCACTGGAGAGAAGCCTCTCAAGGAATTTCCTCCCAGCCTGGCTGTGGACTGTGATCCTCAGCTCTCAGGCTCCTGAGTGGCTAGGATGACAGGTGCAAGTCACCAGCGCCCAGCTTCCACTTCAAATTTCTAAGTGGTGAATAGGAGACAATAGACTTATGTGACTTTTTGTGTCTGGGATAGTTTGGAACTGAGATCATTATATCTAAGCTTCCTGAGTAGGAAGGATGACAGACCTCAGCTACAGATACCTAGACTGTAACACTCTGTTGCAAGGCGGTTCTTGGCTCCACGTGGTAAGGTGCTAGCCATGAGCCCAACAGGGAATGGTCAGTGACTAGGCCCTGAGTTCTAGGTTAATGACTGAGAAAAATAAACCAAAACAATTATCTGCAGGAGACAACTCACTAGAGTTAGGTACATACATAATTTTTGCCCTGACATGGGGACATATCTGAGCCTCAAGTTTCTCATCTACACAGTCATCTTACTTGTGGAGCTCTTATAAGAAACAGATGAAAAAATGCATCCTGTGAAGGACTCAGGACACAACACCTCCTGAAGGACTCATCACATAGCTGTATCGCACACACTGTCATTAGAATTAGGGTGTTTTCATCAGTATTATCTTTCTTTCAGAAACACATCCCAAGCCACACAAAGTTCACATCTAATGATTTAGAGGGGTGGCTTTTTTGTGGGGGAGGTGGAGTCAGACACGGGGATTGCACTGAAAGTTTGGGGGTACTGTCCTAAGAAATTTTGCTCAAGGTTAGAGCTCTACCACTTTGAGCCACGGCTCAGAGTTTCTCAGACTTTCTGCCAGGGCGGGTTTTAAACCCACCAGTGTCAGATCTTAGCCTCCAAGTATATTGGATGACAGGAGTGATCAAGCCAGCAGCATCTGGTTCTGTGTAGCTGGGTAGCAGCAGTTTACCTCTGGTTAAGTCAGGTTAGATGGCAGCTGTCAGCACCAGACTCAAGGCTTGCTCTGTGATGAGGTATTTGCAGTGCTATCCTTATATAGTTGCAGTCAGAACATTCCATCTTTTTTTGGTGCCATTCCTGGGTCTTGAGTAAGAGACTAGACACAGTCCCTAAGCTTTCATGCTCAAAGCTAGTGCTCGGCTGCTTGAGTGACAGCACAACTTCTGGATTTCTGTGTGCACATGGTAGTGAGGAATCCAGGGCTTTGTACATACTAGGTGAGCACTCTACAAGTGAGCCCCAGGAGTGACAAGTGTATAAACAGATAAATGTGTAGATTCGTAGATAAACAGACAGACAGACAGACAGACAGAAAGACAGACAGACAGATAGATAGAGAGAGAGAGAGAGAGAGAGAGAGAGAGAGAGAGATGTAGATGCATAAAACAAGAGAAATGTCTGTATACTATGAAATTGCATATACCATATTACTCACCATTATTGGCAATTAAATTATTCCTTCGTTTTCAAAGTATCATGATTGAATACATAATAAAGAACTAATTGAAAATTAGTCAAAATAGTATAATTGTTGTGTATAATTTTATAATATAATCATGCACTACTAATTTAATTGTTACATTTATAGCATTCCATTTGTATGGATTTACATGGGAATGGGCTTCTTAGAATCTCGCCATTCATTAGAGGCAATCGTAGGATTCGACCTCCATACCTAAGTTGCCAGTTTTGGCTATGGCTTCCTTAATAGCCTGCCAAACATTAGCAATGCTAGGTTATATTCACTTTCTGGGCCTTGTCATTTGCACTCAGGAAGGTCACAATACAAAGGAAAATAAAGGAAAACCACCTTCTTGAACTTCTCAGTTTTATGCTTAAACTTTTAATTTTTTTCCCAGGCCCAAGATTTGAACTCGGGTCCTGGGATATAAGGGTCGGCTTTGGCAAAGATGCCAAGACTGGAGTGCAAGCCCTGTGCTCGGCTATTAAGAAGAAGAAGAAGAAGAAAAAGAAGAAGAATATGGCCCTGGTTTGGAATTTGCACCATTTTTCAGGAAGCCTTGTATTTGAACTCAGGGTCTGGATAACTCTGTGGCACTGTGGGTGAAGGGGAAAGGATCACCGTCCTTGAATACAAGAAATTCAGATTGGTTCCCAGGGCTTGAATTGAAGCCCTAGCTCTGGAAAAAGTAATATTAATATATAAGATCTATTTACATACATAGGTATACTGCATATGTTGTTTATTACTCTTATATATTTAGTATTATTACATATATATGTTTCTTTTATTACATCATATCACATACAATATATTTGCATATGGATTATACATCATACTGAGACCCAGGACTTTCACAGAGAAGGAAAAAAAAATGTGTCAAGATTGGCTTCTGACTCCAGGAATAAATTTTTGGCCATGCTGGGATTTCAACTCACGGCCTACAATTGCCAATGCAAAAATGAGGTAACAATCTTAGCACACCAGCCTCCCGCAAACTGAGCTGCCAGGAAGTTCTGAGTACCTGTGATCAATCCACAGGTGTTCCCAATAGTATATACATGCATAGAGAAATAGGGAATGTGAGGATATTAAATTATATGTATATATATATATAAATACCAATTATTAGTTATTAAATTATGCCTCCATGCAATAGTTAGAAAAGCATTAATTAAAATTAGTCAATATCTTTCCATTAGGGGAATCATACCATGGAGCTAGAATGGAAGAAAGAAATCCAATAATTTTTGTGTGGCATTCTAAAATAGAATCATGAATTAACTGAAAATTTATTTATTACTTATATAACATTCCATTAGCATTCACATGAATAGGAATGAATTTGTCAGAATCTCCTTCCATTTGTGGGTGGCAGTCCTGGCATTCGAACTCCAGGCCTGGGTAGTTTACTTCGGATTCAAACCATTGGAATGACACCGTGAAGATTTCAGATTGTTACAATTACAAAAAAGAACAACAAGAAGAAACGAAACCCAGGAGCCAGGGGCTCTTGCCTGTAATCCTAGCTCCTCAGGAGGCTGAGATGTAGAGAATGCCAATTTGAATACAGCCAGGGCAGGAAAGTCCATGACACTCTTATTTCTAAGAGATCACAGGAAGGGAAAACATGAATGGGGCTGTGGCTCAAGGGCAGAGCACTACACTTGAGCAAAAGGAGCTCAGGGACACGGCCTAAGCTCATAGTACAAACCCAGAACTGCCCCCTCCCCCCAAAAAGGATGCAATAACTCCATGTTTTTGTGTATGGATGATGATGTATAGATGATGGATATTCAGCAGGTTGCCCATGCCCAGCCCCCCAACCTGGGCAAGCAGGAAAAAGCCCTCAGAGGTACTAAGTCTGAGCCAGCAGCTTGACCAAAGCATCCTTCTCTGCCATTTAATAACTGAAATCTTATGTTCTGGCTGAGGTGTCCCATCGGGACTCATAGCAGACAGTCACTGCCTCCAAGGAGACCACAGTTCCTAGATTGTAGGAGTTGTTGAAGGTTCTGGCTCCATATTCTCTATCTCTCTGTAGGATGTGAGCCTAGACCTCTGGGGCCTGGTGGCTATCACTAATTAATCATTCCTCATTGCTAAGTCATAGGCTGGCCCCAAATCTTGGTAAAGATATGAAATAGTAAGCTATTTCTATGCCAAAAGAGGTATGTCAATAAATCCTACTCTCATAGAAGTGGGATTTGGGCTGTGAATATGGCTAAGTGGTAGAGTGCTTACCTAGTATGCACTAAGTCCTGGGTTTGATTCCTCAGTACTACAGAAAGAGAAAAAGCCAAAAGTGGCACTGTGGCTTAATTGATAGAGTGCTAGCCTTGAGAAAATAAGCTCAGAAACATGCACAGAACCTGAGTTCAAGCCCCAAGACTGTCAAAAAAATGAGCCTGGTGAGACATATTTTTCTGGGACTCAGAGGAGGGCCGAGGACATAGGTAAGCATTAGGGTAGAGGGCAGGTGCTGGTGGCTCTCCCCTGTAAGCTACTCAGGAGGCCCAGGCCTACTGTATGCAGATTGAGTTGAAAAACCTGGAGGAACAACTTCACATCAAGGTACAGGAAAACCGGAGGATCGGTCTCCAGAATGTGGAGCAGCGGGAGCAACTATGGAGACTGGATGAGAAGGCCAAGGATTAGCAGTAGATCCCTGAGACCCCAGGATGTGCATGTGTGTGACCCATAGATAGAGCTGTCCCTGCTGTGGGATGCTCTGCACAAGGTGAGCTATGAGAAGGAGGAGCTCACCAGCATTCTGGAGCTCAGAGCCACCTGTGAGCAACACATTGCCTCCAATGAGCAGCTGAACTCCAAGAAGCAGGCCCTGCAGCAGCACTTGCAGAGGCAGACCTAGCTGCTAGAGCAGCTGAAGCAAGTGCAGGGCCCACCAACTGGGGGGAGCAGATGGTGCTCCCAAAGTGGCAGGATACTCCCAAGTGTCTAGATGAGACCAGACCACAGGAGGAGCGCCTGCAGGCCCAGCTGAGCCTGGCTTTCACTGGGGAGGGGAAGTTGTGAGCCCTGGAGAAGCAAAAGTTGAGGAGGTGACTCCTCCACAAAGTGAGCATCGCAGAGGATCGAGACATGCCCCTGACCTACAAGGATGTGGCTCTGCAAGCACTCTCAGAGGCTGAGATCCACAGTGGGAAACTCCTGCTGCAGTAGCAGTGACCCCAGTGCAGTTGCATGGCCAACCCGGCAACTCAGTGTCAGACAGAGCTGGAGACACAGGCACCCTCGCCCCATGAGCTGCCACCACAGCAGGCTTGGGGATGGGAATTGGGACACGTGTGTGTCCGAGAAGAAAACCTGCTTCATCCACGACTTGTATGATGAAGTGGACATCCATAGTCCAGCGGATGAGCTCCACAATTGATGCAGCCAGCTGTTGGCGCACATCCACAAATGTCAAAGGTTCCCTTGTGGCATGTAAGTAGCAAATGTTCATCCTGGATGAGCTGTGTCAAGAGAAAGCCAAGCGTGTGTGCCGGCTCACCAGGAGAAGATGGAGAAGAAGAGAGAGCTGCAGGAGCTGCTGTTACTCCTCGCAGGGGAAGGAGTGGACAGCGGGCTCCAAATGCCGGCACAGGCTGAGCCCACCCCACCCCCCACTGTTCCAGATGCCTCAGGCTCCAGTGTGGGTGAAATGAGTGAGTAACACAAAGGTTTTGAAGAGTTGCAACTTTAAGACAACTTGGACACTGCCAGAATAGTGGTCGGGGTTCACGACCTCGTAGATGACTCCCCATGGAGCACCTTGTATAGCAGATGACCCACACCCAGAGCAGCCTAGAGCTTGTGGACTTGGGCAAGGAGTGCTCCTTCCCATTCTTCTGTAGACTGATGTGGTTGATGACTCTCTATGTGAAATATTGACTCTCAAAAGCCAAGGCAGCCACCAGAAGTGGGTAGCCAGGTGGCCTTCTCTCAGGCCTCCATCTGCTGTGAGATGGGAAGGGTAAACTTCGGGTCAGGTAGGGCAGAGGCTGCCGGGAAGCGGCCCAAATTCAAGGGAAATCTAATGGCCCATTGGTGGCCAGGGAAGAGACCCATGTTATGCTTATCCCAAACAATAAATTGTTTTCAAGGGGAAGAAAAGCCTACAACAAAGATTTGTTCTTCCGGTCCTGGGGCTTGAACTCAAGTCCTGGCTACTCTCCCTTAGCTCTTTTTGATCAAGGCTGGCACTCTACCCATTGAGCTCCACCTCCCCTTCCAGCTTTTTCTGTGTGGAATTGAACCCAGGGTGTCAGGCATGCTAGGCGACCATTCTACCACTGAGCCACATTCTCAGCTAGGATGATTCTCCCCCCTCCCAAACCCATATGGCCATTCCTCAGATAAATAGGAAGTAGAGACTAGGATGAATATGAAGCACAAGTATGGTTCACAGAGAAATACTTCCCTGCCCCCTCTTTGACCCCCTTAGTTGAAGTTTCTCTTCTACCATTTAGGGATGAGAGATGGAGAGGGAGTCCTGAGAGAGGAGTACCAAGAATAGTCCCCTGAGCCCCACAGCCTACCCCACACAAGTGGTCCTCTAGATTCCAATATTACCTGATTCAATGTGGCGTTTACACTGTCTCCCTATCACTTCAATGCTCAGTATGATATAAAGGTCAGCCTTGTCCTTAGCCCACATACAGGGTAGAAGCTCTTAGTCCCAGACCGACTTCCACCTTTGACTGCCCCAAGTTAGGCTGGACCCACCACTCACCAAAATGGTGGCGGTGATGACCTCATACATAGATTCCAGGAAGAAGGTCTATGGCAAAGGGCAAAAGGAGCAGGGTGAGCAGGGGGAAGGAGCTGGGGCAATTGCTCTGGGATCTTCCTCCTTGGAGCCCTCCCATCAAGCCAAAGCCATGCTGACCCAAAGCAGGGCCAAGGCCAGAGTGTGAGACAAGATGGAGGAGCATGGTATTAAAGGAGGTACTGCTTTGTCTTGGAGCACTTGAAAATTCCAATTATATTTGGCCCATGCCAATCCCAAAGCCAACATGCAATGCCTCTCCTTGTTGTTGTTGTCCCTGAGCGCTGTCCCTGAGCTCTTTTTCTCAAGGCTGGCACTCTATCACTTGAGCACAGGGACTCTTCTTGTTTTCTGATGATTCATCGAGGATAAAAGTCTCACACACTTTCCTGCCCAGGCTGTCTTGGCACCATGATCCTCCAGATCTCAGCTTCCTGAGTATCTCAGATGACAGGTATGAGCCTCCAGTGCCCAGCATGTGATGCCTTTTGAAGGCATCTTGGCAAGTCTGTAAAAGGAGCCAAAAAGGGCCATGATAGACCATGACCAAAACAAGGAGCTGGGATGGGGGAAGATTGGCCTTCTAGCCATCCTGTTCCCCCAAATTAAAGATCCCAGGTGGTGTTGGATGCATCAAACACCTAGGCCAACAGCCATCAGGCTTAGTGGGGAAAAGGTAGAGAATATCCAAAGATAGCAGTGTCGAAATCTCTGATTTTGCATGCATATGGTACGTGCGTGAATGTGTGTGTGTGTGTGTGTTTGTGTGTGTGTGTGTGTGTGTGTGTGTGTGTGTGTGTGTGTGTGAACTCAGGGCCTAGGTTCTATCCCTGAGTTTCCTTGCTCAAGGCTAGTGCTCTGCCACTTGAGCCACAGCCCCACTTGCTTTTTGATGGTTAATTGTAAGTAAGAGTCTCAAGGACTTTCCTGTCCAGGGTGGCTTTGAAGCATGATGGTGGCCCCAGGGAAGCAAGAGTAAACACAACTCGCAGGGACAATCCCTATGGAGGGAGACTCCTGCTCCCTGGTGGCCAGATGGGGGACATGCGGCCCCTTGCCATAATCTTCTAGAGTTCAATTGGGGGAAGTGACCATGGCTAAGCTGACTTTTGCTCACCCTGATTGCTGATGCCAGAGCAGATCTGTTCCACCCTAGGTCAAGAGCGGGCATTACCTGGTGTGACATGTTGCAGCTCTTGCCACTCCTGCCCCAGAACCATGGTCTGAGATGTCGATTTACTACTGCTCAGATCCACATTGCACCCATGACATGCCATTTTGATGTTCTCCATGCCCCAAAACTTGACCCTTCTCTGGTACTGTGGCCCGCTCTGTAGGCAATGGCCTCCAAACAGACTGCTCTCAAGACTTGTACGACACCTAGACATTGGGAGACGGTCAAGGGCCCACTGGAAAATACTCTGCCTAGAGCCACAGAGTGAGGTCCAAGCAGGCCAAGGGTTGGTCATGGGGTTTAAACTCTGAGCCTGGATGCTGTCCCCCAGCTCTTCAGCTTACCACTTGAGCTACAGAGACCTTCTGGTTTTCTGGAGGTTCCTTGGAGGTCAGAGTCTCCAAGACTTTCCTCCCCGGGCTGGCTTGGAACCGCAATCCTCACATCTCAGCCTCTTGAGGAGCTAGGAAGACAGGCATAAGTCACCAGTGCCCGGCTGATCTGGCCTTTCACCACAGTGTACTAAGAGCTCCTGAAAGCTTTTCTTTATTTTTTCGTGCCAGTACTGGGGTTTGAACTCAGAGTCTGGGCTCTGGGCTCTTAACTTTTTCCCTCAACGTTAGCACTCGACCACTTGACCCACAGCTCCACTTCTGGCTTTTGCTAGTAAATCAGCAAGAAGAGTTTCACTAACTTTCGTCCCCTGAGCTGGCTTGACCCATGATCTCTGATTTCAGTTTCCTGAGTAGCTAGGATTTACAGGGGTTGAGCCACTGCTGGCATTGGGCTAGAACCTTTTCTTAAGCAAGGGTCCTTCCCTGCGTTTGCCTTGACTCCTCCATGCAAAGGAGGTCTGAGGGTCAGGAGGTGTAAAAAATAGGCTTTCAGCCACAGGAAATGGCTGGGGTCCATGGTGAAAAGTCAAGTTGATCTTCCCCCTGGGCCTAATTCTGGGACCCCACCCTCTGCCCTGTGACTCAAGTACAAACGTTGACCCAGCATTGAACGTCCTGCCAGACTTTTCTGTAGCCACAGAACCTTCATTCCACCCAAACCACCTTCTCTACAGCATACCTCAGGACCTTTGCCCATGCTGTAACTTCTGCCTAAGGCTCTCTGTACTGTATCCACATCTTAGAAGTCCTGTGGAATTTTGGCCCTGGTTATATCACTTCCTGGAGCAAGTCTTTCCTTCCCTTCTCCCTCTTTTTAAATATTGAGTTGCTAGAAATGGAACTTGTGCAGGCTGACTGGCAAATGCTCTATCATGGTGTGTGTGTGTGTGTGTGTGTGTGTGTGTGTGTGTGTGTGTGTGTGTGTGTGTGTGTGTGTGTGTGCCAGTCCTGGGGTTTGAATTCATGGCCTGGATGCTATCCTATCCCTGAGCTTTTGTGCTCAAGTCTAGCCCTCTACTACTTGAACCACAGCTCTACTTCTGGCTTCTTGGGTTTTTAATTGGAGAATAGTGTCTCATATAGACTTTCCTGCTTGCAATGGGGATCGGCCTGAGATGGTCCTGCGGAGGGCTGAGGCTCTGCCTGCGTCCTTCTCAGTTCCTCCAGCTCATTCTCTAGGGCCAGCACCTGCCTCACCCTTTGCTCCTTCTCCAGTCAGCTGGTTCACCTGCTTGGTCAGCCACTGAGCCTCCTCCTTCCATGTGGACCTCTCAATGCTCAGGCTCTCCATCAAGGTGTCTCTTTCCAGAATTGCAGAGGTCACCATCCAGCTCAGGTTTTCCAGTAGTCTCTTTACCTCATGCCCTACCAGCACTTGTTGAAACTTGCAGATTCTGTTTTTCCTGTTGCTCTTCTTTGTCCAGATCGCTTCCAGCTTCTCCTGCAACTCTATGTTTACTTGCTCCAGGTCATTGAAGCTTCTGGTCTTTTCCTCGAGCTGAAGTGTCACATCATTAAGCTGTTGGAAGAACATTTCGGTCTCCTTCTGTGCAGCAGTGACTGCCATCTCCAGCTCCAACACGTTACACCCTGTGGACTGCAGGTGGCTGGTGAGAGCTTCTTGCTCCATTTCTCTGTGATTGGCCTCCTGCTTCCCTAGCCCAGTGCAAATTGTAAATTGCTTTCTGCCGAAACCAACCTCTGTATGGGTGGCTTGTGGATTTCTAGCTCTGTTTTTGGTGTTTTGTGCACCTGGGCTACCTTCTCCCTCTCTTTCTCCCGTCGATCCTGCAGGTCTGTCTTTTCCAGCTTCAGTGGTTGGATCTTGGCACAGCGTACCTGGTTTCTTCTTTTGCTGTGGTCCAGGGCAGGCACCATGTGTCGGTAGCATCTCTAAAGATCCTTGGTGGTATAGGGACTCTTGACACTCTGGACCCTGGTGACTGTGACTGTGTCCAAAGACAAGGGAGGCCCTCGTTCAGCATCACCTTTGGCTGGACCTTCTGGTGAATCACCTTCCCCACTGGTGTTTGTCTTGAAGGCCCTTCCTTTTTTCGTGTTCTTTGTTTTCTTGAATGTTGCAGGTCTGATGGGAGAATTCTTCTGCCGGTGTTCTGGCAGTAGTTTCTTGCCCACAGCTCTCACGGAGTCTTGTTGTTTCAGACATCTGAGCTCTGGGATGGGAAAAATGGGCTGGTCACGTTCCCAGGTTCTGGGAAATATTGAAGTGCAGTGCTGGGACTGTGTCTTATGGGTAGAGTGCTTTGCAGATATGAATGCCTGGGTTTGATTCCTTAGTACAACATCACTAGAAAAAAGCCTGAAGTAGTTGTGTGGCTCAAGTGGTAGAGTGCTATCCTTGCACAGGAGAAACTCAGGTACAGTGTTCAGGTCCTGAGTTCAAGTTCCAGGACAAGTGTATGCACACACACACACACACACACACACATACATGCACACACACTCACGCTCACACACACGCAGATACCAGAATTGAAGCTGTGATACCAAATGGTAAAATTCTGAGCTCATGGTCAGCACCCAGGCCCCATGTTCAACCCCAAAACCTAGCCACCCAGGGCCCATTTAGGAGAGGTCAAAGGTTTCAAAACCTGATGAGCTTCAACAGCCTTAAATAACAGGAAGCATTGTGATATTAGACATATGCTTGGATTTAGCAAGCTTCCAGAAATCTAGGAAGGCACTGTTGCCAATAATGAATCATTGTATTAGGTTCAGCTCCCTTATTTTCTGCCAGAAGGACCCTTGAATTAATTGTAGTAGGTTATTTCAACACTGGAACATAGTATAACAAAGACAGGATAAGTAAAGAGAAGTTGGCCTGCCACGGAGGTGGCACAAATGAAGGCTTCTTGTCAAAACAAATCACTGGGGAGAGTGATAGCTTGGGGTACAAAGAGGACTTTTTCTCCTAGCCTTCAGAGCCTGCCCACACTCCTCCTCACTAATTGTCCTGGATGGAGTTGTTTGTTACACAGCTGTACAGGAGTGAGGCCTTTTGTCTGCCTGTTCCAACAATGAATCAGACTTTCTCCAGCAGCCTGGGGTGTGGAGAAAACCTCTGGCTACTCTGGGAACAGTGAGGAGAGCCCCGGAACATGCACTGTCTTGTAAACACTCTCTGTGCTATGAAATCATTCTATTTAAAGCAAATTTCCTAGCTGGTTCCCTTTCCTCAATGGGACTCTGGACATTCACAGATAGAAATGCATGCGTACATACAAGGGGAGACATGGAGTTACTTGTGGTTTTTTATTTTGGCAGGTCCAGGGGTTTTATTATGAACCTAAGCACTGTCTCTGAGCTCATTTTGATCAAGGGTAGCCCTCTGCCCTTTAGCCACAACCCCATTCATGGCAATCTTTTATTCCTATGATCCTTCAGAAGTAAGAGTGCTGTAAACTTTCCTGTCCCGGCTGAATTCAAACTGGCATTCTCTACCTCTCAGACTCCTGAAGAACTAGGATTACAGGCAGGAACTTCTGACACCTGGCTTTCTTTTCTTCTTGTTCTTTATTTTTCATTGTGACAAAATGAAATCTTCAGTGTCATTCTAATGGTTTACATTTCGAAGTAAACTACCCAGGCCTGGAGTTCAAATGCCAGGACTCCCACCTACACATGGAGGGAGATCTAGACAAAATCTTTCCTATTCATGTGGATGCTTAATGGAATGTTATAAAAATAACAATTAAATTTGCAGTTAGTTCATGTATATTATTTAATTATATATACAATATTACTACTACTTTACAACATTCCATTCATATGGATATATAAATAAGTAATGGATTATGTCTTCCATTCTAGCACCATGGTATTATTATACCAATTAAGAATACTGACTACGTTTATATTAATATTTTAATAAATATTCAACCATGATGCTTCATTAAATGGAGGCATAATTTAATAATAATTCACTATATATAATTTAATATCCTCACATTATCTCTCTCTTATATATATTGCAAACTACACATCTATTTATCTATTGATCTAACCATCTATATCTATACCTACATGTACATCTATATCTATATCTATATATATCAGTCACAATTATGGCTTGTTCCCAGGTTCTCAGAACTAGCTGGTAGCTCATTTTGCCAAAGGCTTTTGTTCTACAACTGACCCCTTCATAAGTTCAACATTGTGGGCTGTGAGTTCAAATCCTAGCATGGCCAAAATTTTATATGTGGAGTCAGAAGCCAATTTGACTCATATTTTTTCCTTCTCTGTGAAAGTCCTGGGTCTTAGTATGATGTATAATCCACATGCAAATATAACCATGTGATAATATGTGATAAATATAATAAATGGTATATATGTAATAAACTAAAATAAAACATAAGGGTAATAAATGTCACATGGCATAACCCCATGTATGTAAATAGATCTCATATATGAATATTATTTTTATCACTGCTGGAGCTTGAATTTGGGCCCTGGAAACTGGGCTGAAATTCTTGTCTTCAATGATGGTGAGCTGCCTCTGCCCCACAGTGCCACTGAGTTACCTAGACCCTGAATTCAAATCCCAGGCCTGCCAGAAAAATGATGAAAATTCCAAGCAACGGCCTTAATTTCTTTTGGCCAGGATTAGGGATTGAACTCAGCTCGTGGCAACTCTGCCTCAGCTTCGATCATCCTAGGCTGGGGTGCAGCCTCTGGACCCACAGCCCATCCTGAGATCCCAGGACCCGAGTTCAAATCTTGGGACTGGCAAAATAAAAAAACTGGAGAAGTGCTGGGAAGGTGGCTCAGGTATAGATTGCTTGCCTTTCATGCATAAGACACTGGGTTCGATTCCTCAGCACCACATAAGCAGAAAAAAGCAGGAAGTAATGTTATGGCTCAAGTGATAGAACGATAGCCTTGAGCTGAAGAGTTGGGGGACAGCACCCAGACCCAGAGTTCTGGCCACAAACCGACAAAAAAGAAAGAAAAAAATAGTGCCGGGAAAAAAAAGGAGAAGAATAAAAGTGGGAAGTTCCAGAAGGCGGTTTTACATTGTTTTTTCCTTTACAACCATCCTGGGTCTAAATATCAGAGACCGTAAATTGTACATGACCTTTCACTGTTGAACTTTGGTGGGCTATCAGGGAAGCCATAGCCAAAACCAGCAACCTAGGCTCGGCGTGTGAATCCCAGGACTGCCACCTATCACGGCAGGATAAGAAACACATTCTGATATACATCCATATGAATGGAATGTTGTAAAGTAACAATTACATTAGTAGTGTATGATTACATTATAAAATTATACACAATGATTATAGTACATTGACTAATTTACAATTAATACTTTGTTATGTATTCAACCATAATACTTAAATAAACTAAGGGATAATTTATCAATAATTGGTAGTAATATCGTATATATAATTAAATAATATACAGACATCTCTGTTTTGTTTTATACATACATACATACATATATACATACATACATATATACATATATATGTATGTAACAATCTACATATATATTTCTACACTTGTCATTCCTGGGGCTCAGTAGTAGAGTGCTCGCCTAGTATGTATGAAGCCCTGGGTTCGATTCCACACTATCACATGCACAGAAAAAGCCAGAAGTAGTGCTGTTACTCAACCAGTTGGGCACTGGCTTTGAGCATGAAAGCTTAGGGACTGTGTCTAGGCCCTTACTCAAGACCCAGGACTGGCACCAGAAACATGTTAGAATGTTCTAACTGCAAGAACAGAAGGCCAGGATTTCAAATACCTCCTCACAGATCAAGCTGGTAGTCTGAAGCTGATGGCTGCCACCTAAATTGACTTAGCCAGAGGTCAACAGCTGCAACCCAGCATCATGGAACCAGACACTGCTGGCTCACCCCTAGCTGCTCAGAGGGTGAGATCAGACGCTGGTGGGTTGAAAACTCAGCCCTACCAGGAAATCTGCTAGACTCTGAGCTGTGCCTCCAAGTGGTAGAGCTCTAGCCTTGAGGAAAAGGTCTTAGGACAGTACCTCCAACCTATGAGTGAAATCTCCTAGGCTGATGGCCCTCCCCACACAAAAACACCCCTCTAAACTGTTAGATGTGTACTTGTGCAGTTTGTGACGTGTATCTGAAAGAATGGTGATAAGCACCTTAATTTTAATGACAGTTTGTGGGATACAGCTATGTGATGAGTCCTTCCTTGGGTGTTGGGTGTTGAGTCCTTCACGGGGTACTGGGTTGTTCATGAGGTATTGTGTGCTGAGCCATTCACAGGGTACTATGTGCTGAGTCCTTCATGAGTTGTATTCTTTCATCTGGTCCTTATAAGATCTACACAAGTAAGATGATTGTGCAGATGAGAAAGTTGAGGCTCAGATATGTCTCCAAGGCAGGGCCAAATTTATGTATATACTGAGCTCTAGTGACTTGTCTCCTGTAGAAAATTGTTTTGGTTTAGTTTTCTATATCATGAACCTTGAATTCAGAGCCTAGGTGTTGACATTCTTCTTGGGTTCATGGCTAACATTCTAAAATGTGGAGCCAAGGACCCCTTTGCAGCAAAGTGTCACAGCTTAGGTCTCTTTAGCTGAGATCTATCATCCTGCCTGCTCAGGAAGCTGAGGATCTTGGTACCTTTTCCCCTTGGTAGTTGAGTGGTTGTGATGTTCCTTTAGTCTTGATGTAATGATGCCAGAGAGATGTTTTTATCTGGAAATGAGCACATCTCTATCCAAGGACTTTTAAAATACCTTTTAAAAATACTTTTGAAAGTGATTTTAAAATATTCTAATGAAATTTTCAAAAAGTTTGTTAATTTCTGCTCTCGAAATTAAAGTCACTAAATTATGGAGTTAAAAAAATTATCCCTGATCACGGACAAAAGCCAGCCTGGGCAGGAAATTCCTGGAGATGGTTATATACAATAAACCATCAGAAAGCCTAAATGGGTGCTGTAACTTAAGTTGCAGTGTACTAGACTTGAGCTCAAGAACTCAGAGACAACACCCAGGCCCAGATTTGAACTCCTCCAACTTATAAGAAAAGAAAGAAACCTGAAATGGAGAGCTGGGATTGTTTCTTAGGGGTAGACTGCTTTACATGTGTGAAACCCTGGGTTTGATCCACATCCCTAGAAAAAAAGGCTGACGTTGCTGTTACTCAAGTGGTAGAGTGCTGTCCTTGTACAGGAGAAACTCAGGTACAGTGGTTAGGTCCTGTGTTCAAGCACCAGTAATAGTGTATGCACACACACACACAAACACACACACACACACACACACACACACACACACACACACACACACACACACACACACACACACGGAGGCACCATTGGCAATAATAAATCATTTCATTAGGTTCAGCTCCCTAATTATCTGCCAGAAGGACTCTTGAATTAATGTTAGCAGTTTGGTTCAACACTGAAACACAATCTTACAATGACAGGATGAGTGCAGGAACTTGGCCTGCCATGGGAGGTTGCACAAATGAAGGCTTCCTGTCAAAACAGAGCACTGGGCTGGGCGCTGGTGGCTCATGCTTCTAATCCTAGCTATTCAGGAGGCTGAGATATTAGGATCACGGCTCAAAGCCAGTTTGGGCAGGAAAGGCTGTCAGACTCCTATCTCCAATAAACCACTAGAAAACCAGAAGTGGCTCTGTAGCTCAAGTGGTAGAGTGTTCACCTTGAGATGAAGAGTGCAGGGACAGCGCCCAAGCCCAGAGTTCAAGCCCCATGACCGATCAAAAAAACAAAAACAAAAACAAAAACAAAAAAACCAGAGCACTGGGGAGAGAGATAGCTTGTGGTACAAAGAGGCCTTTTTCTCCTGACCTTCAGAGCCTGCCCGCACACATCCTCAATAATTAGCCGGGGTGAATTGTTTGTTACACAGCAATACAGGAGTGAGGCTTTTTGTCTGCCTGTGAGGCAGACTTCCTCCAGCAGCTGGGGTATGGAGAACCCCTCAGGCTACACTGGGAACAGTAAGGGGAGCCCCAGAATATGCACTTTCTTGAAAGCACTCGCTGTGCTATGAAATCATTCTATTCAAAGCAAATTTCTAGCTGGGTCCCTTTCATCGTAGAGACTCGGATGTTCACTGATACAAATACATGCATACATACACAGACACATGGAGTTACTGGCTCTTTTTTTGTGGCATGTCCTGAGACTTGAACTGTGAGCCTAGACATTTTCACTGAGCTCCTTTTGCTCAAGGAAACATTTTATTGTGTCTTAAACTATGATTACCCTAGGCTGGGGTGCAGCTTTTACACCCACAGATAATCCAGGGATCCTAAGACCCGAGTTCAACTCCCAGCGCTAGCAAAAATACAACAAACCAGCAAAAATGGAGGGGGAAAAATCAGGAAGTTTTACACAGTTTTATCTTTGTTTCCTTAGCACTGTGACCCTCCTGGGTCTCAATGACTCAGCTTGAAAATTGTACGTGAGCTTGCATGGATGAAGGCTGAGGGCTCTCTGTGAAGCCTGAGCCCAACCTAGACACCTAGGCACTGAGTTCAATCCAGGGAATTCAATCCTGGGATTGCCACCTACACATGGCTGAAGATCCTAGGAAACTTAATCCTATCTATAGGAACACTAATAGAATGTTTGAAATGTACTAACTGAATGACTAATTAGCTAGTCATTCCAGTTTAAGATTGTATTCAATAAATATAGGTCATTGATTAATACTTTATAAGTCTTCTATAATTGATTAATGGAGGCATAATTTTATACTAAATAATTGGTAGTAATATAATATATAGAAATAAGATATAGACATCACCCTTTATATAGGGTTATACACTAGAGTCTACGTAAATGTCTATCTGTCTCTCTCTGTATACATTTATAGATGCATACACATTTGTAATTACACACACACACACACACACACACACACAAAAACACACACACACACTGCAATCTAATCATCTATCTGTTTTTATATTGGCCATTCCTAGGGCTTGATCTCAGGTCCTCATATTTGCCCGCCAACTTCTCTTGCATCAGACTGGTGTGCTAACATTTACCCATTAATGAAGTGGACCTGCTAGGCCCTGAGTGTAAGTCACAAAACTGCCAAAAACTTAAATCCTGGTGGAAAGCCAATTGTCCCACTTGATTTCCTTATCGGTGAAATTTCTGGGACTCAGGAATGATGTAGAATACATAGGCACATCTATGTCTTATGTAATAGGATGCAAAAAATATTATAAGTGTAGTCATAGTCACTAAAGTACAATAGAAATAAATAAAACACAAAATAACATAAATACACTAATCGCAATATGCAATAAACATGTGTAGGTAAATATAAATCATGTATTTAAAATATATACGAATATTAATTTTTCGAGTGCTAGGACTTGAATTCAGGCTCTAGGAACAGGCCTGAATTTCATGTCTTCCAGAAGGGTGATCTTCCCCATCCCCCACAGTGCTGCAGATTTACCCAGACCCTGAGTTCAATTCCCAGGCCTGGCAGAAAAAATGGTGTGAATTCCAAGCCAAGGAGCCTGATAATTTTTAAAATATTTTAGTGTATGTATGTATGTATGTATGTGTTTGTGTATGTATGTATGTATGTATTTTTGTTTTGTCAAGCACAGGGCTTGAACTCATGTTGTGGCAATTCTGCCTCAGCTTTGATCACTCTAGGCTGGGGTGTAGCCACTGGACCCACAGCCGAACCTAGGTTCCTGGGCCACAAAGTCTGACAAGAAAAAAAAATAATGCGAGACACACACACACACACACACACACAAAAACAAACTGCCAACTTACAGATGGCTGCCGGTTTTACATTTTTTTTCTTTGCAAGGTGACCATCCTGTCTGAATGACACTGTTGAAAAATGTTGGTAACCTGGCATTGCTGAAGGCTGGCGGGCTACCAAGGAAGCCATAGGCCAACATGGCAACATAGGCCCTGTGTTTGAAGCCCGGTCGTGATCCCTACCAAAGGCGGGAAATCCTAAGAATCTCCTTCCTATTCATAGGAATACCGACAGAAGATTATGAATGGCAAGGTTGAATAAGTATTTTCTGAATACTATTGTATAAATAGAGTGATTTTAGGAGGCCAATGGATTTTAATGAATATTTTTGACATATTCAAAGAATAGTATTAATTACATGGACGTAATATTTTCAGAACAGTGGTTGATTTAGTTAATAATTTATTAAGGATGAAAACAATAATATTAATTACATGGAGAGGCAACAGCCCTAGGGGTCTCTAGCTGAGGTCTCTCATCCTGCTTTCTCAGGAAACTGAGATCTGAGGACCTGGGTTCCAAACTCTCCCAGACACAAAAGGTCTTATGAGCCTATTATCTCCAATTCATCACTAAGAAACCTGAAGTGGAAGCTAGGTGCTTGTCACTCATGTCTGTCATCCAAGCTATTCAGGAGGATGAAATCTGAGGATCATGGTTCAAAGCCAGCATGGGCAGGAAAGTCCTTGAGACACTTAGCTCCAATGGACCACCAGAAAAGCTGAAGTGCCATTTGGCTCAAGTGGTAGAGCACAAGACTTGAGCTGAAGAGCTCAAGGACAGCACCCAGGCCCAGACATCATCTTCTACAACGATAAAAAAAGACAGAAACAAACAAACAAACCTGAAGTAGGGGGCTGGGAATGTGCCTTAGGGGTATAGGGCTTTGCAAATATGAAACCCTGCGTTTGATTTCTCAGGACCTCAACCCTAAAAAAAGCCTGAAGTGGCTCTGTGGCTCAAGTAGGAGAGGGCTATACTTATACAAGAGAAAATAGGTACAGTGCTCAGGTCCTGAGTTCAACGTCCAAGAATCGTGTATGTGCCTATGCGCCCTCTCCCACGTGTGCGCGCACACACACACACACACTCACACATACACAGACAAGAAGTGATGCTGTTACACAAAATGGTAAAGTACCGGGCTTCAGCACTGAGCTCATGGTCAGCGCCCAGGCCCTGTGTTCAACCCCAAAACCTAGCCACTCAGGGCCCAACTAGGAGAGGTCAAATGTTTCAAAACCTGATGAGGTTCACCAGCCCTAGATGACAGGAAGCTTTGTGATACCAGATATGTGTTTGGATTTCCCAAACTTCCTGAAACCTAGGAGAGGCATCATAGGCCCATCATCACAGACAATGAAACATTTCATTAGGTTCAATGCCCTATTTGTCCGCCAGAAGGACTCTTGAATTATATTGAGCACTGTATCTGAACACTGGAGTATAGTCTCACAAAACCAGGATAAGTGCACAGGACGTGGCCTGTCACAGAAGGTGGCACATATGAAGGCTTCCTGTCAAACCAGAGCACTGGGGAAATAGATAGTTTGGGGTACAAAGAGACCTTTTTCTCCTGAACTTCAGAGCCCACCCACACTCATCCTCACTATCTGACCCAGACGGAGTTGTTTGCTACACAGTTGTACAGGACTGAGGCCTTTTGTCTCCCTGTCCAGACAATGAGAGAGACTTCTTCCAGCAGGCCTGGGATGCAGAGAAACCCTCAGGTTACACTGGGAACAGTGAGGGGAGCCCCGGAACATGCACTATCATGAAAACAGTCTCTGTTGTGAAATCATTTTATTGAATACACATTACCTAGTTTGGTGCCATTCATCATAGCTACTCTGAAACTTCACCTATAGGAATACATCCATACATACCCAAAGACATGGAAGTACAGGCTCTTTTTGAGGGGGCAGGTCTTGGGGTGGAACTATGAGCCTAGAACTTGTCACTGAGCTCATTTTGCTCAAGGGTAGTGCATTAAGCTTGAGTCACAACCCCCCTTCTGGGTTTTTCTGTGATGTCTTAGAAATAAGTGTCATGGACTTTCCTAATCTGGCTGGAATAAAATTCAGATTCTCTACATATCACCCTCTGAGGAGCTGGGATTACAGTGAGAAGCCACTGGCACCTTCTTTCTTTTCTTCTTCATTTTTAATCTGGACAATCTGACTTCTTAGCAGGGTCATTGCAATGGTTTGAATTTATAAATTAACTACCCAATGTTCTTTAGAACTGCTTTACCTGAGAAGGATTTCCTCCTCATCTTCTCCTCTGGGTCACATGTTTGAAGCCAAAAGTGAGAAATGAGTGTCACAGGATTTGGGAGCAAATGTCCACAGGACATGACAATTCTGTCACTTAGCATTGAGCTGCAGTGAACTTGCTGTCTCAAGATGAGAAGACCAAAAGCTGGAGCGATCCTCATACTGTTTGCATTACTCCTTTTGTCTATAAAATGATCTAGTAATTATGAGTGTTATGTGTCTACAACCTTAAGTATCTAGAACCCACTAGAAGCATCTTCATGTATCTCTTTTTCTGTAGTGCCTCTCGAGACATAGACTAAGGGTTTGTGTGGAGGGACTCCTTGGTGTATCCCTGAGGAAAGCCGCTTAAATCCTGTTTGGGAGATCGCCATTCAAATTCAGCCTGAGCAAGAATTCTGTGAAACTCTTATCTCCAATAAACCACCAGATCATCAGAAGTGGAACAGTGGTCCAGAGGGCAGAGTTCCAGCTTTGAGAGAGAAAGTCAAGAAGGAGACACAGGCCAGACCAGGCAGGAAAGCCTGGGAGGCGCTTATGTCGAATTAATGACCAGATGGCTGAAAGTGGAGCTGTGGTGGTGGTAAAGCCTCAGCTTTGGGAAAAACAGTGGAGGAATGCATTGGGCCCTGAGGTTAAGCCCTGGGATGTCCACAAAAAAAATTCAAAAAGAGATGGCCAATTTTATGTATCAGTGCCCTACCTACTTATGTCTGTATATTACCTCCCTGAATGCAAATAGACCTTTGCAGTGCTTCTCCTTTTATTTACTGATTTATATTTCAGATATGCTCCTTTCATATACTGCATCATTCTCTTCATTTCAGGCCCATGGCTTTTCTCTTCCAGGGTTCCAGGCCTGTGTCCTCATATGATACACTGACACTCTCAGGAGCCTTTATTTACATTTTGTTATGAGGCCAATGCAGGAACCATAACAAACATGGCAGGGGAAAAGAAGACCAGGTTTCATAGAAGTATCCAGTATTCAGAAACTTAAACTTGGGGAGGTAAAATGGCAACATACTTTCCTAAAAAAACTACCATTAAGGAAAAGATGAGGGGCTGGGAATGTGGATTACTGAGAGAGTGCTTGTCTAGCATGCAAGAAGCCCTGGGTATGATTCCTCAGTAGCACATACACAGAATAAGCCACAATTGGGGCTGTGGCTCAAGTAGAGTGCTCAAGTAGAGTGTTATAGACAGTGCCCAGGCCTTGAGTTCAACCCAAGAACTGGCAAGAGATATCTAGGTAGAATGATAGGTAGGTAGATAGATAGATAGACAGACAGGATAGAAAGAAAGAAAGAAAGAAAGGAAGAAAGAAAGAAAGAAAGAAAGAAAGAAAGAAAGAAAGAAAGAAAGAAAGAAAGAAAGAAAGAAAGAAAGAAAGAAAGAAAGAAAGAAAGAAAGAAAGAAACAAAGAAAGAAAGAAACAAAGATAGATAGGAAGATGATAGATGAATCTGGTCTTGGATTTCAGGAGGAAAGAAGGGAACAATTTCCAGTCATTAGGCCTTCTGCAGTGTGCCAGGACACCAGCATTTCCTTCACACAACCAGAGAGCAAGAAGACTGTCGCTTTCCCACTTCTCAGGCAGCCAAGGGCACCAGAGCCAATTGGGCAGAGCCAGGTTCTAACTCAGATGCTTGGAGAAAGAAGAGAAACAACCCTGACTCTAGTTGGTCTGGGGATTTGAATTATGTGGAGAATGAAGGAAGTAGAAAGGACTGGCAGAGGTAGAAGAAGCGCCTTCAAATCTGACAGATGGAAAATCAAAAACCCATTCCCTAAGACCAGAGAGCAGCGTTTTTCTACTCTGTTCCTCCCTTCTCCCCGACTAAACTGGCTCTTTTGGTAACCTAAGATAGCCTGATTCTCCCTTCACTTGTGGGAAGAATGTTAATTAGTCATTGTTTGAAGAGGCTGAGAAAAGCCTGACCCTGGTGTAACTCTAACAAATGTTTTAGGTTTCCTCCCATTGCTTGCATTGCCTGCAATATATGAAGTGGTTTTGCTGCTCACTTATCTGTTGAATGTGTACATTCTGCCTCCGAATCCTGTAGGCCTGGTCTCTGCACCTAGCCTGGCATTTGAAAATGTTTTCTGTCCTTCAATTAGTGTTACACTGGAGTTCTTTCTGCTAATGGGGCTAGGGTTTGGAGCCTGAGAACTTCATGTGAACCCAAGATGGGTCAATGTTTCTTTCCTGCTTCTATAGCTCAAGAATTCTAAGAACATTTAGAGTTCAAGTACTTCTCATCACCAAGGGAAACACAGGAAGCTCTTGAACATCTGACCTTTCAGAAGTGGAAGTCAGAGTCTCATAGACTTTCCTGCCCTGGCTGGCTTCACCTTGTGATCCTCAAACCTCAGTCTCCTGAGCTAGGGTGACAGGCCTGAACTACTGGTGCTCTGCTAGGCTCAGAGCTGTAATGACCTTGACAGTACAAGTCAACTGCTATCACAATGGGCTTGGGAAGCATATTAAGCCTTTCAACATTGGACCTTTCAGAACCCTGTAGGACACAAGATTACAATGCTAGAGTCTGAGAGGCTGGGCATATGAATGTGTTACACTTGAACCTTAAGCTCTGACTCCAATTCTGGTATACATCAGTGTTCATTTTCCAAAGAATGATCTCATAGTTAGCAAATAGGAAAAGTACCTGGATTAACCCTCACTTTTTTTTCCACTTTTTTCGCAATAGTGTGTCTTGAACTCAAGCCTGGGCACTGTCCCTTAGCCCCTCAGGTCAAGACAAACACTCTACCACTTGAGTAACAGCACCACATGGGGTCTTTGGGTGGTTCACTGGAGATAAGAGTCTAACAGGCTTTCCTTGGCTAAGCTGTCTTTGAGCTGTGGTCCTCAGCTCTCAGCCTCCTGAGAAGCTAGAATTCCATATGTGAGACACTGCATCTGGTCTATTGTATTTGACAGTCCTGGGGCTTGATCTTAGGGCCTAGGTACTGTCTCTGAGCTCCTTTTTCTCAAGGCTAGCCACTTGAGCCACTCCACAGTTTCTACCTTTTTCTGAGTAGGTGGCACTGAGGATTCAAACCCTGGCATTCATGCATGCTATGCGAGCTCTTTACCACTAAGCCACATTTCTAGCTCCATCCTTTCAATTTTATACCTCACTTGCCTATCCTCAGGAAAAGGTTTCTGACTATAAATCATCCAATAGGAAGAGTCCAAAGATTGGACAAAGCTCATACTTGGAAGAGACTCTAAACATGTGAAGACTGTGACAAATGCATCCCTTTACTTATGTATTATGTTTCAACACTTAATAAAATATTAATGAAACATGAGTCAATGTCCTAAATTGTTGCATAGAATTTTATTATAGGTGTGCAAAATGTAATAAATATTATGTGTATAATATGCTAAATACAATAATCAATCAATTAAAAATAAAAATAAAGCAAAATAAAAATAAGAAAAATTAAAAAAGAAAATACAAAATCAATAATAAAATCATAATATGAAATTAACATACATAAGTGTATATCATATATTACACTTGTATAGAAATAGTTTTTCAATTGCAGGGCCTTCATTCAGGCCCTGAATTTCTTTTCCTCAAAGACAGTGAGCTTCGCCTTCACCCATGGTGTAAGAGTTACCTGGATGGTGAGCTCAAATCCTAGCAATGGCAGAAATACTGGCCCCAGTTTCGACAGTAACTTACTTTTTTTAAATGGAAGCAATCATGTTTACTCAGTTCCATACTGAACATTAAAAAAAAGCAGTGTAGAATTTTGTACAACTATTCAGACATACTTTCCTTACATCTAAAGTGCTTCTCTGAGAACTATATTGTTTCTCTTTTTTGTACTTTTTTATTGTAAAAATGTTTCACAGAGGGGTTACAGTTACAGGAGCAAGGTAATGAGTACGTTTCCAATTGAGCATTGTTGACTCCTCCTTTGTTTTCCTCTTACCATTCCTTGCCTCCCATCTCCACAACTACATCACCCTGCCGAGTTTAGTGACTTAGTTTTTCATTTTTGGTTGGCACTGGGTTTGAACTCAAGCTGTGGCAACTTTTCCCTCACATTGCTACAAGTTTACCAAGACCTTGAGTTCAAATCCCAGGCGAGGAAAGAAAACTGGCAGAAATTCCAAACCAGGGAGCTTTATTTTTTTTTAATTTACTTAATGTTTTTTCTTTCTTCTTCTTCTTCTTTTTTTTTTTTTTTTTTACAACCATGGGGCTTGAACTCAGTTCTTTTAAACTCTGCCTCAGCTCTGATCTCCCATAGCCAACCCTGAGGTCCTAGGCCCAGAGTTCTTGCAGGTAGAATAAAAAACCTGGAAAGCACAAAAAGTGGCAAGCTGTAGAGGGCTGGGGTTTTATGATTTTTTCTTTGGACGGTAACCATCCTGGGTCTGAATGACATGGCTGCAAGGTGGACCTGACCTGCACTTGCTGATGGCTGGTGGGCTATCAGTGAAGCCATAGGCCAACCTGTCACCATATCCCCTGGGTTCAAATCCCAGTCCTGATACCAATGGCAGGAGATCACAAGAGACTCATTCCTATGCATAAGAATACTGATTAAATGAGTAGTTCATGCATCGGTCTTGTCTAAAATTGGACGCAATAATCCTAGAATGCTGATTGTTCTTAATGTTATTAAGCATGAAAAGAATAATATTCCTTCAATGGTGGGATAATAAATATCTAAGAATTGGTAGCAACGTAGTAGTTGTCATTCAATCATAGATTGACGGCTCTGGCACTCTTTACCAATATATATTTATTTGTATACCACCGTCTGCCTATCCATGTACTGCTGTTTTGGCCAAACGTAGGGGTTGATCTCAGTGCTGGGCAAAAACCTGACAGCTTCATTTTCTAGACGCTGCCATGCTGAAACTCACCCATTCATGAATTGGGCCTGCTAGACACCGAGTTCAGATCCTCACACTGCCAGACATGATGGAGAACACATCTAAAATCTAGATTCTATGTGATAGGATGTAAGCAATGTAATAAATGGTATAGGTGTCATCAGAGTCAATAAAATAAATGGTAAATAAATGAATAAAACAAGAAATAAAATGAATAACCACACCAAACACAATATGGACTGAACATCTGTATGGAAGTATAAATCCCATCGTTAAAATGTATATAATGAGTATGTTTTACAGGCATGAGGCTTGAATTCAGCCCCCCTATGAAGAGGGAATGGCGGGAGATCCTGAGATACTCATTTCTGGACTTAGGAAGAGTCATGGAATGCGATTGATCTCATCCTTGAATGAGTACTTCGTGCATGATGCAAGTAGGAAATGATAGGCAAGACTCATGGGGTATAGATTATTTGTAAAGGAGAGTTGATGAAGCATGACAATAATAATCACAGTCATGAAATGGAGGCATCAGGAAAGATCCAAGAATCAGTAGTCACACAGATTGGATTCCACACAGGTCACCATCAATCCTACTCTATACAAATATATACTTATTTGCATACTACCTTCAGCTTATGAATGGGTCACTATTGTGCTTGCCACTCTACCCCCACGGGGGCTCAAACTCAGGTACTGGGAAGGCCTAGCTCCTTCGTTGCTAACAGGCTGGTGTGCTCATGTGGAACCATTCACCAATGGTGCCTGCTAGGCCTGAGTTCAGATCCCAGCCCTGCCAAAAGATTCATCTTGATGCCAGAAGATAATTGTTGTACCTGTTTCATTTTCTGTGCAAGTACTGGGTCCCAGCTAGGATGGCGAATGCATGGGGCACCCTGTGGTCATGGGAATAAGTTGTTATCCATGTCAGCCCAGTTATACCTGTCATCATATATTCAAGAAAATACACAATACATTCATGAATAGCATACAAAATAAAGACAATAAGTACACTCAATGCATGATGCAGTCCACACACTGATGTGAATATACATCCCATGTTTCAATGATGCATTGAGGACTATTTTGGCCTCCCTAGGGCTCGATAGTAGTTCCTGGGAACAACCCAGCTCCTTACTGGCTCACAGTCTGTGTGATCACGTGGACCCACTATGCAGTTGGGCCTCTTAAGCCCCGAGTTCGAGTCCCAGCACTGCCAAAAATTCACCCTGATGTGAGAAGAAAGTTGTTGCACCTGTTTTCCTGTGCTGCCCAAATTCTGGGTCTCTGCTAGATTGAGAAGGTATAGGCAACTCTATACTCATGGGAATAGGTTGTCATCCAGTTCACCACAGTTATATCTGTCAATCTATACTTAAGAACATACACAATACATCAATTAATAAGACACAAAATAAAGAGAATGACTACACCAAAAGCAAGATGCTGCCCACCCATGTTTGGAAATATAGATCCTCTATTTAATTATGAATTTATGACTATATTGGCCCTCACCAGGGATCAATCTCAGGTCCTGGGAATGGCCGAGCACCTTAGAGGCTCACAGGCTGTTGTGCTTACCATGACCCATTCACCAATTGGGCCTGCTAGGCCTTGAGTTCAAATTCCAGCACTGCCAAAAGATTCATTCTGATGAAGCCTAGGGTTGCACATGTTTTCGTGTTCTGTGCATGTCCTGGGTGTCATTGATGATGGAGAATGCTGTATAGGCAACTCTATAGCCATGGGAATAGGTTGTCATCCATGTCAGCACAGTTATATCTGTCACTATACTCAATAAAATGCACAATACATCAATGAATAAGACACAAAATAAAAAGAATAACTACATTGAATGCAAGATGCATACCACTCCTGTAGGTAAAGAGAGATCCTATGTTTAAAAATGGTGGGCTTGCTATTTTCTCCTGGGCTGGGCTTCAAATCAGGCCCTGGACCAGGTCTGACATTCTAGACTTCAAGGATGGAGAGCTTCCCCTTTCCCCACAGTGCAACAGAGCTACCCACACCTGAGTTCAAATCCTAGCACTGACAAAAGATCCATGCTGATGTCAGAAGCCAGTTGTTGCACACCTTTGCTTCTCCTGTGAAAGTCCTGAGTATCAACTAGGAAGGGGAATTCATAGACTATAACCATGGGAACCTTTTGTCATCCATGTCAGCACAGTTATACCTGTCACCATACTTAGTAAAATACAAAATACTTCCATGATGTAGATACAAAATAAGGAGAAGAAGTTCACTAAATACAATATGCTGTTGACACATGTACGTCAATATAGATTGTATGTTTAAATTATGAATTTATGACTATAGTGGACCACCTTGGGGATCAATGTCAGATCTTGGGACTGGCTTAGCTCCTTAGTTGCTCACAAGTTGGTGTGTTAACCTTGACTTATTGGCCAAGTGGTCCTACTAGGCCCTGAGTTCAGATCCCAACACTACCAACAAGTGGATCGTGGAGTAAGAAGCCAAGTGTGAAACTTGTTTTCCTTTTCTCTGAATTTCCTGGGTGACCCTGAGAATCTTGGCATGGTGGAGAACATTTCTACAAATCTAGATGCTCTGTGATAGGATGTCATCAATGAAATAAACAGAATGGGTTTCATCATAGTACAATCAAAGGTAAATAAATGAATAAAACAAAAAATATAAGGAACAACCACACCAAACATGTATGGACTGAATATCTATAGGTAAGTATAAATCCTATCTTTAAAATGTATATAATTAGTATGTTTTCCAAGGCTTGGGCTTGAATTCAGGACTAGTGAACAGGCCTGACTTTCTTACCTTCAAGTACGGTGATCTTCCCCTTCATTCACATTGCTGCAGATTTACCTACATCCGGAGTTCAAATCCAAAACCTAGAAGGGTACACGGCATGAATTGGAAGCTAGGGAGCATTTTTTTTAATTTTACTTTTCTCAATATGGGGCTTGAACTCAGGTTGTACCAACTCTGCCTCAGCTTCGATCACCCTAGGCTGGGGTGCAGCCACTAGACCTGTAGCTGCTCCTGGGATCCTAGACCCCTAGACCTTGCAAGGAAAGCAATGCACAGAAAATATGTGGCCTTCTTATGTTTTCTTCCTTTGCACGGTGACCCTCATGGATCTGAATGCCATTGTTGCAAAGGGTACTTCATCTTGCATTGCTGAAGGCTGCCAGACTATCGGGGAGGCCTTAGGCCCATGTGGCAATATTGTCCCTGATTTCGAGTCCCTGTCCTGACTCCAACCAATGGCAGGAGATACTAAGAAAATGGTTCCCCATCCACAGGAATAACAATGGAATGCTTTAAATGTCACGGTTGAATGAGTTGATCGTGAATGATGCTCCTATAAAATTAGACAGCATCATTTCAGGAGGCTGATAGACTTTATTTAATATTTATGAAGCATTAAAAGAATATTATTACTTACAGGAACACAATAATTTCAGGACACTGATTTCATTAAGGATGAAAACAATAATATTGATTACATGGATGCATAATTAAAACCCAAGAATTGGTAGGAATGCAATCTATATAACTGAATAATGTATAGATATCTCTTACACTCGATGAAAAATATATATTAACTTACTGCCATCTGCATATCAATGTTATTATTTTGTTAACCCCTGGGGCTTGATATCAGGTCCTGGGAACAGCCTGTCAGCTCAATTTGCCCCAGGATGGAGTGCTGACACTCACCCATTCATGAATTGGGCCTTTTAGGCTTGTAGGCCATGAGTTCAGATGCCAGCACTGCCAAAAACTGAATTGTGGAGTAAGAAGCTGATGGTGACATATGTTTTACTTTTCTGTGAAAGTCCTGGGTGTCAGGTATGAAGTTGAATACATATGCAGTCATATATCCTAGGTAATTAATGTAATAAATGCTTTTTTGGGGGGGGATCTGGTCGTGGGGCCTGAACTCTGGGCCTGGGCGCTGTCCCTCAGCTCTTCAGCTCAAGGCTAGCACTCTACCACTTGAGCTAGAGCGCCACTTCTGCCTTTTTTTAATTTGCTTATGAGGAATCAAACCCAGGGCCTCATGCATGCAAGGCAAGCATTCTACCACTAAGCTACCTTCCTAGGCCCATGTAATCAGTGTTTTATTTGACATAATAGTCAATAAAATAAATGTACAATGCATGAATAAAACAAAAAATTAAATAATTGCACTGAATGAAATATAGTCAACATATGTGTATAAATATAAATCATATATGTAAATTGTACATGAATGGGATGTTTTCTAGTGGTGGGGATCTATTTCAGGCCTAAGGAACAGACTTGAATTTCTTGACTTCAAGGAAACCAGCTTTCCCTTCCCACATAGTGCATCAGAGTTACCAAGACCATGAGTTCCAAAACCAGTCCTGGCAGAAAAATGCCACCTTTATAGTATGTGAGACCCAATTCTTAGTTATTTCATTATGCCTCCATTTTATTAATGTGGTTGTTTAAATGCTCAATAAAATATTAACTAACATCGATCAGTGTCCTATAATATAATAGTGTATAATTTTATACTGGAATCATTCAAGAACTGCTCATTCAATCATGACACACATCACATTCCGTTGGTAATCATATGGATAGGAGTAAGTTTTTGGGATCTCCTGCCATTTGCTGGTGGCAGGACCAAGATTCGAACTTTGGGCTATAGCTCCCACCACTTAAACCCAAGGATAGGGAACTCACCTGTTTGTCCAAGAACATCAGCAAGTCCAATGATTAAGCAGGCACCAGTGACTATCAGCAGTCCTCCATGATACTTACAAGGCTGTGATTGGAGGATCATGGTTGAAGTCACCCTGGGAAGGAAAGTCCTTGAGACCCCTTTCTAACTTCAGTGACAACAAAGCCAGAAGCGCTGTGGCTCCAGTTTGGAGGTCCAGCCTTGAGAAAAAGTAGCTCACAGACTGTGCCCAGATCCTGAGTTCAAGGTTCAAGAATGGCAACGAAGAGACATACACAATAATCTGTGCAGCCATCCGGTTAAAGCTAGTCAACCCTCTTGTCTCCAACTGAATTGACATTCTTCCCTGGGAAAAGGGCTGGGGATATGCTAACTTCTTGACTCTGCCCATGCTGATTGCATCACAGGATTCCGGCCACACCCCCTTTCTTTCATGGTTCTTTCTGACCAATGGGATTCAAGATTGGTGGCCACGCCCACATTCCATGCTGCCTGGTAGCACCGGGATTCCAAGTGTTAATTTACACCACTACCAGCAGTTGAGGAAGGTGAGGTGTTTGAGTGGTGAGGAAGAGACTCAAGGTGACTTCGGAGTATAGTAGGAAATTGAGAAAGTGCCCCCAGCCACTTTCCCCCTTTCCCAAGTTTCGAGATTTCAAATATCAGGCAATGGCGCGCTGCCAGCCCGATTAAAGCCCCAACCTGATCCCTGGACCTGGTTGTCTACTTTGGGCCCATTTGTCCACAATACCATCGCCATCACTGCTCACCGCACCTGGAGCAGCCTCCAGCAGCTTCTCCCAGCAGCACAGGTTAGGGGCCGCCCCCAAACCACCTTTACCGAGGTCAGACACTCCCCTGGGGGCACCATGACCCCTGCTTGTTTCCTCTCCCTGGCTCTGAGGAGCCAACTTTCTGTCTTGGGCATTTCTGAAACAGAGACACAATATATGCTCTGGCTGGGCTGGATCGAGGTCCTCCTATCTGTGACACGTATGCTCCTCCGGTTTATTTCTTCTTTGCTCAGTTTGGGCAACTTGTATTTCTCTAAAAATGCATCCATTTCTGCCAGGTTTTCTTGCTTTAGAGATTATAACTTTTGAAAGTAGTCCCTTAGGATTGTTTGGATATCTTGGTTACGGGTTGTGATTTTTCCCGTGGCATCCCTAATCCTGTTAAAATAGGTTTCCTCTCTTCTTTTTTTAATTAATCTTGCCAATGGTCCATCAATTTTGTTTATTTTTTCAAAGAACCAGCTTTTTGTTTGGTTAATTTTGGCTATAATTTTCTGATTTTGTAATTGGTTAAGCTCTGCTCTTAATTTGGTTATCTGTCTCCGTCTAGTAACTTTAGGTTCCATTTTTTTCTTGTTTTTCTAGCTGTTTTAATTCCAACAAGAGATTATTTACTTGGCCTGTCTCCATTCTGTTGATGTGGGCACTGAGGGCAATAAATTTGCCCCTCAGGATTGCTTTTGCTGTGTCCCATAAGTTTCTTTGCGAAGTGTTTTCATTTTCATTGAGTTGTAGGAAATATATTATTTCTTCTCTGATCTCTTCTGTTACCCAGGCATTGCTAAGGAGTGTGCTGTTAAATTTCCATGTATTAGAGAAATTTCTGCGGTATGCTTTGTTATTGAGAACTAGCTGGATTCCACTGTGGTCAGAGAGGATACAGGGGATTATGTCGATCCCTTTGTATTTGCTTAAGTTCCTTGCATGAACTATGATATGGTCTATTTTGGAGAAAGTTCCATGAGCTGCTGAGAAGAATGTGTACTGTGTTGTTTTAGGGTGAAATACTCAGTAGATGTCAGTTAATTCCTCTTGAAGTATGGCCTCAATTAATTCGGTAGCTTCTTTGCCAATCCTCTGGTTGATAGACCTGTCCTTTGGTGAGACGGGTGTGTTAAAGTCTCCTAGTATTATCGTATTGGGATCTATTTTATTCTGTAAGTTTGAGAGTATTTGTTTAACATATCTGGGTGCATCAATATTGCTTTCGTTAATTTTGATTCTTCTTACAGCAGGCATTTAAAAAATTAGTGGAAAACTTAAGATTTTCTTGTGTTTCATGGATCCATTAGTACTCAGTAAGCTTAATAAAGAATGAGAATCCAATGTGAAGAAATTGTATCTCCAATCACCTATTCCTTTTCATTAATTACTGGAGCTAAAAGAACCGGCTCCCTAGAATCTGACCTTCCGAATTCAAGAATGAAGTGGGAATAAGACAAGGAAAGAGAGACATAGTAATTTGCAATGAAGTTGCTGTGTTGTCATAATGAACACCTGTTCTCAGGCAATCTTTTTGAATCCCACAGTTAGCTTTTTTGTGTTTTTCTATTAGTATGACAAAGATAACTGACTTTCCCAGATTTAGAGTTGTAAATGTGCGGGAAACACTCCTTTATGTATGGACTCTTCCTTATTATTGTGTATCATTCACTTTGGCTATCCGTGCCTTTTCCATCCTTGTTGAAAGTATGTATTTCTACAAATGGAGACGTTGGTTCATCATTTGTCTTTAAATGATTAAGTTATGTGAATTTGGAAGATTGTGTGATTTGCTGTAGAAGTAATGTATTATGGTTAGGACCCTTTGTTCCATGTTGGCATTTCTTTGTGGAATTTTTATTGGGGTCCTTACACATGGAAACATGTGTAAATAATTCTTCCAATATTACAGTATAATCCAGTAGAGTGGGGCAATTCATTAGAAATTTAAAACATGCCTAAAATTCTTTTAAAATAAACTTTTAAATATAATATCATAATTAAAAGCTTCGTTCTGTTTTTTTGTAATTTTAATATTATTGTCAAGGTGATGTACAGAGGGATTACAGTTACATAAATAAGGCAGTATAACATTTCTTGTGTAACTTGTTACACCCTCCCACATTTTTCGTCCTCTTTTCTTGGCTCTCTCAATCCCACTGCCCAAGGTGTACAAATCATTTCCAACATATTGTCACTTTTGATTTCCTTTAAGTAAATATTTGTGCTGTTTCCATCATGGAGCTCCACAATGTGAACACTGGAACACCACGGTTATACCCTCTGCCTTGCATATATGCATATATATATATATATATATATATGCATATATATATATATATGCTTATAATTTGGGTTCATATATTTGTTTGATTATTCATTTGTTTATTGCCAAAACTGGGGCCTGCACATTGTTCTTTGCTTTTTTCCCCCTCAATGCTATCCATAGCTCCACTTCTGGAATTTTGGTGGTGGAAAGGATTTTCTCTGGGGGCTGGCTTTGAACCATGATCCTCAAATTTCACCCTGGTGAGTAGGTAGGAATAAGGTGTGAGCCTACTTTATACTTTGCTTTTCTTATCATTGTATCATGCATATATTTCCTACCCAATAACATCCTTAGAAATTTCATACTGTTCTAAGAACATCACTTATAATGATTACATGGAAGTCCAGTGCTTATAAATTCCATAAATAATTGAACTGTTTTTATCACTGAAAATATTTGCAGTCTCCAAAATATTAAATGTATCATCAAAGTTCTTTTGGATTTTCATTCTAGTATTCATTTTTTATGAATAGAAAAGTGTCTGCTAGTTAGAAATAACCAAATACAAACTTTCTTCTTACATAATGATCCATCTTAACGTTGCTCATCTAAAACAGTAAGTTACTCCTCCCTGTGTATTTATTCTTTTCCCAGCATGCAGTTCCAGTTTGGAAAATTTGACACACCTTACCCACTATAATGCCTTTGTCTGAAATCCCTCTTGCTATCGTCCAATTTTTGTACAGTTTTTGTAAAAACCTTCTCTATGGTATTTCATTAATAAGAAGGCATATTTAATTAATACCAACTTAATGTCATCATTTCCATGGCTATTTGCATTTTACCCTGGATCAGAACTTGATTCTAACAGGATTTTATTTTAATGAAATAATCAGAGCATTAGTCAGAAGGCTGAGATTACCCTTATGAAAAAATTTTATCACATCTCCACTAAATCAGCCCTACAAAAGGTTCTTAAAGATGTCCTACACATAGAAAACCAACAAGACCACAATAAAGGCCAAAAAACAGCACCCAAACTGAGAATCCAAGAACCATAGGAAGAACCCAGTTTTTGCAACCCCCAAGAAGGTGGAAAACATGGCAGGAACTCCCAAATACCTCTCAGTCCTATCTCTTAACATTAACGGACTTAACTCTCCAATTAAGCGACATAGACTGTCTAGTTGAATTAAAAAACAAAATCCTTCTATCTGCTGCCTTCAGGAGTCACATGTTGCCCGTAAAAACAAACACATTTTCAATGTGAAAGGCTGGAGCAAAATCTACCAAGCAAACGGCCCCCATAAACAAGCAGAAGTTGCAATCCTAATATCAGATAAAATAGACTTCAAATTAAAATTCGGGAGAAGACATAAAGAAGGTCGCTACATACTAATTAAGGATCTCTCCTTCAGCAGGATATTGCATTTCTAAATATCTATTCGCCAAACAATGGAGCACCCAAATTTATCCAAGAAACACTACTTTAACTCAAATCCCATATAGATCCAAAGACATTAAATGTTGGGGATTTTAACACACCACTCTCTCCACTAGATAGATCAACCCGGCAAAAACACAACAGAGAAACTGCAGATCTAAACAGCTGCATAGATCAACTAAATTTTACAGACATCTACCAAACATTTCACCCAGCAGCATCAGAATACACGTTTTCTCAGCAGCACATGGAACATTTTCTAAAATAGACCACATTTTATGCCACAAAACAAACTTGTCTAAATTCAGAAACATTGAAGTTATACCTTGCCTTCTCTCTGACCACAAGGGAATAAGATTAGAACTCAACACCAAAAGTCACCAAAGAAAGTCCGGTATCACATGGAGGCTAAAGAACACACTGCTGAATCACCAGTGGGTCATGGAAGAGATTAGAAAGGAAATTCAAATGTTCATGCTATTCAACAAAAATGAACACACAAATTACCATCTCCTCTGGGAAACAGCAAAGGCAATACTCAGAGGCAAGTTTATGGCTCTGAGCTCCTACAACAACAAATTGGAGAGATCTGAAACCAACAATTTAATGACACAGCTAAACCTCTTTGAAAAAGAGCAGCAAGATAAACCCCAATCCAGTAGAAGGAAAGAAATGATGAAAATTAAATCAGAATTAAATGAATTAGAATCCAAAAAACTATAGAAAGAATCAACAAAACAAAGAGTTGGTTCTTCGAAAAAATTAACAAAATTGACAGACCCTTAGCAAATCTTATCAGGAAAAGAAGAGAACACACGCAAATAAATAAATTCAGAGATGAGAATGGAAACATTAGCACAGAAACAACCAAGATTCAGGACATTATAAGGGAATATTTCTCAAAACTTTATACTAATAAGTTTGAGATCTTGACAGAAATGGACCTTTTCCTAGCAAATATTGACATGCCAAAACTAAACCAAGATGAGTTAAACCACCTTAACAGGCCCATATCAAGCATTGAAATAGAAACAGCAATAAGAGACCTCACAGCTAAGAAAAGTCCAGGACATGATGGTTTCACAGTGGAATTTTACAAGGCCTTCAAGGCAGAGCTCACACCAGTACTCCTCCAAATCTTCAATGAAATTAAATGAGACAGTTCACTACCAAGCACATTCTATGAAGCCAGCATAACCCTCATCCCAAAACCAGGCAGGGACTCATCAAAGAAAGAGAACTACAGACCCATTTTTTTTGATGAACATTGATGCAGAACTTCTCAAAATAATTTTGGCCAATCGTCTTCAACAATTCATCCAAAACTTCATACACCACGATCAAACAGGATTCATTTCAGGGATGCAAAGCTGGTTCAATATATGCAAATCAATTAATATTATTCATCACATCAACAGGAGCAAGAATAAGAACCACAAGATTATCTCAATAGATGCAGAAAAAGCATTCGACAAGATCCAACACCCCTTTATGATGAAGGTTTTGGAAAAATTCGGAATCCATGGAACATTCCTCAATACCAAAAAGGCTGTATATGACAAACCTACAGCCAGCATTATACTCTCCACTTCTCTTCAATCTAATATTAGAATGCTTAGCTACAGCAATAAGACAAGATGCAGACGTAAAGGGGATCCAAGTAGGAAAAGAAGAAATAAAACTCTCCCTCTTTGCAGATGACATGATCTTATATTTAAAGAATCCCATAGACTCCGCTCCCAAATTACTCAAGCTGATTCAAAACTTTGGCAAAGATGCAGGGTATAAAATTAACACCCCAAAATCAACATCTTTTCTGTATGCCAACAGTGAGAAAAGTGTGGCTGAAATTAGGAAAACAACTCCATTTGTAATAACCCACAAAGAAAAATATACCTAGGAATTAACTTAACCAAAGAAGTGAAGGACCTCTATGATGAAAACTTTAAAATCTTGAAAAAGGAAATCAAAACAGAACTTAGAAAATGGCAAAACCTCCCATGCTCGTGTATTGGAAAGATTTACATCGTGAAAATGGCAATACTTCCCAAGGCTATCTACAAATTCAACGCGATATCGATCAAAATTCCAACCTCATTCTTCAAGGAAATAGAAGAGGCAATCCAAAAATTCATATGGAACAATAAAAGACCCCGAATAGCAAAAACGCTCCTCAACGGAAAGAACACTGCTGGAGGAATATCAATACCAAATTTCAAACTCTACTATAAAGCCATAGTAATCAAAACAGCTTGGTACTGACACACGAACAGACCACAGGACAAATGGAATAGAACTGAAAATCCAAAAATGAACACACAGAACTATAGCCATCTAATCTTTGATAAGGGAGCTAAAACAATGGAATGGAAGAAAGAGAGGCTCTTTAGTAAATGCTGCTGGCAAAATTGGTTAACTACTTGTAGAAAACTAAAGCTAGATCCTTATATATCTCCCTGCACCAGAATCAACTCCAAATGGATCAAAGACCTCGAAGTCAAAGTAGACACTCTGAAAAAATTACAGAATGGAATAGGAGAAACCCTAGATCTCCTTGGCTCCGGCCGAAATTTACTGTGGAGAGACCCGGAAACACAACAATTCAAAGAAAAGTTGGACAAATGGGATTGTATGCAGTTGCAGAGCTTCTGCATGGCAAAGGACATAGCTAGCAAGATCAATAGAAAGTCCATAGATTGGGAGAAGAGCTTCACTAGGCATAAAACGGACAAGGGTCTCATATCTAAAATATACTTGGAACTCAAGAAATTAAATCCCCCAACAACAAATCCTCAAAGAAACAACTGCCCAATAAATAAGTGGGCTAAAGACTTGAAGAGAAACTTTTCTGAAGAAGAAAGAAGGATGGCCAGTAGACCCATGAAGAAATGCTCAACCTCCCTAGCCATAAAAGAAATGCAAATCAAAACAACATTGAGATACCACCTCACCCCAGTTAGAATGGCTATAATCAAGAACTCTAACAACAACAGATGCTGGAGGGAATATGGACAGAAGGGAACCTTACTGCATGGTTGGTGGGAGTTTAAACTTGTTCATCCACTTTGGAAAGCAGTATGGAAGTTCCTGAAAAGACTTCACATAGAGCTTCCCTATGACCCAGCAATCCCACTTTTGGGCATTTACGCAAATGTTCACAAACAAGACCACACTAAAGCTACCAGCACAACTATGTTTATTGCAGCATTATTTACCATAGCTAAGATATGGAACCAACCCAGATGCCCCTCAGTAGATGAATGGATCAAGAAAATGTGGTATATATACACAATGGAATTCTATGCCTCCATCAGAAAGAATGACACTGCCCCATTTGTTAGGAAATGGAAAATCTTGGAAAAAATTATATTAAGTGAAGTAAGCCAAGCCCAAAGAAACATAGGTCTCATGGTTTTCCTTATTTGCAATATCTTGTATATGTATGAGTCAAGCGGAAAAGGTCAGATAATGTGATGTTAGGAAAATGAACCCTTAGATATGTATTTTAATGCTTTTTTATTTCATGCATTTGTTTCTAACGCATTTATAAGATTATCTCTTTGTTGCTTTGTATGTCCCTCCCCCACAGTTTAACCCCTGCTTTCACTATATTTGATGTCAGTATAACTTGTGGAGGAGATGGGGAAAAACCAGTTGTTTAAGGATTCAGGTGGACCTGTTGCAACAATGAGAAGTACAAGTTCATGTCGAAAACGAGCTTTACAATGCTTTTGCGGGGGGGTGTAGGGGGGAGGATTGGGTGGTGAAGAGATAGGGGGGTGGTAGGGAAGGGATGTGAAGGGTAAACAAAGGAGGAGGCTGCAATGCTTGATAAGAAAAGTACGCATTATCCTGCCCATGTAATAGTAACCCCTCTGTACAATATGTTCACACAAAAAAATTAAATTAAATTAGAAAAAAATTTTATCTTTCATTGCTTATTCTTGTTTTGGAATTTAAAGGCTAAAGATTACCAGCTCATATATCCTCAGTTGTCACTGTATTTTATTCCGGTTCCTTTCATCTTGTATATACAATTTTCCAATTTGGGGATGGGAAGGGTAACAAAATGTTGAAACAAGTATACAGGTTGACCAATTGTAACTATGAGATGTACAATACACTATCTTGAAAATGAACTTCACAACTTCAAGGTATGTAGACAGAAGAGTTAGGGAAGTATAAAGGGAAGGAATTGTAGGAGGAAAACAAAGGATTGGTAACAATGCTCAACAGGAAATGTACTCATTACCTTACTCATGTAACTGTAACCGCTCTAAACAGTATTTTTACAATAAAAATATTTTAAAAGATTACAAGCGTATACTCCCACAGTTAACTTGCTATACACCTTAAATGCTTCATATGGCTTGAAATGGGAAAACAAAAAGAACACAACTTTCAATATAGATTGTCTATTGTTGTAACACCAAGATGACAAATGCAGTGCCAAGTGCAGTGTATAGTCATTAACCTCAAGAATTCTGAGTTGTTTTCTTTGGCCGAAAATCTCTTAATTGTATTATACATAATATGCAGAAATGCCCTGAAAATTATTCATGGAGAAAAACCTGGTCTACAAAATCAGGAAAATTTGACCAAGTCAAAAAAGTAAAATAAGACAAGAAAAATTCTATTCCTGTTTATATAAAAGCTAGGATTAAATATGGTTCTACTAATAGTCTGAAGAAGAAAAACAATTATTTAAGTGAATTGTTATTACGATGATGCTAATATCCTTCTTTTGGATTGTTCCCTGTATTAATATGCAGTGTCCGTCCTTGTCTTTTTGAATTGATTTTAATGAAAGTTTACTTTCTCAGATATCAGGATTGCTACACCAGCTTTCTCACTGGGGACATTTGATTGGTAGATCCTTTTCCAACCCTTCACTCTGAGTTTGCTTGTATGTTCGGCTGAATGGTGGGTCTCCTGAAGGCAACAGGATAGGTCATATTTTCTGATCCAATCTGCAGTTCCTTTTCTTTTGATTGGCTAATTAAGCCAGTTAATATTAAGTGATAGTACAGAGAGATGCATTGTGGTCCCTATCATTCCCTGTTTTCCTAACTTTTTCTTCTTTCCTTTCCTCCTGCACTTGCTCAGTTAGACTTCTATTACTGCCTGTCTGATGCGAGTCCCTGTTCCTGGTTGCTTTCTTCAGGTTGTGTTCCTTCTTTTAGTATTGTTTGTATGCTGGCTTAATGTTTATATATTCATTTAGTTTTTATTTGCTATTAAAAATTTTCAGCTCTCTCCATCAAATGTAAATCCTAGCTTTGCTGGGTATATCAGTCTGGGTTGGCAGTTATTGGTTCTCAGGGCTCGTATGGTATTTTCCCAGGCCTTTCTTGCATTCAGTGTTTGTGTGGAGAGAGCTGCAGTGATTCTAAATTTTTTCCCATTGTTGTATAGCTCCTTCTTCATTTTTGCTGCATGCAAGATTGTTTCCTTATTATTCAGATCTATCGTTTTTACTATAATGTGTCTAGAAGTGTTTTTCCTGGGATCTTGCTTGTTGGGTGTTCTATATGCTTCTTTTATGTAGGTAAGATGTTCTTTTTTGCGGTGGGGAAAATTTTCACCGATTATCTTGTGGAATAGGTGTTGCATTCCCTTGCTCTGAAATTCCTCAACTATACGAAGGTTAAATTTCTTGGCATTATCTTCTTTCTCTTGAATTTCCCTTTGGCTTAATTTGAGTGATTTTTCCATATCTGTCACTTTTTGTTCCAGTTGGTGTATTCTGTCTTCTGTATCTGACACTTTACATTCCATTTCGTTCACTCTGTTCACCGTGACTTCTATTGTCGTTTGCCTGGAGGAAATGGATTCCTTTATGGATTCGATGTTGGTTCTCAAACTATTGATCTCACCTCTTAATGAGGTATGTACTACCTCTAATGTGGCATTTATCTCACTTCTTACTGAACTTTGTGCAGCCTCTATTTTTGAATGCATCTCCTGTTTGATATCTTGTATCTCTTTTGATAGTTCATCCTTGTATTCTTTTAATTTCTGATCTATTTCTCACTTTATTTCTTGAGTCATTGCCTCAGCAACCCTTGGATGTAGTTTTTGTCTTCCATTCCTGTTTTGCTCCCACTGGGGCTCTCCCCTGCATGGTTGCTGGCTATTGAGGATAGCTTGCTATCCTGGGTAGTGATAAACCTTGTAATTTTTCTCTGTGATTTTCTCATGGGGGTTCAGGGATTATTGGAGACTAATTTGCAATTTTGTTTTGGTGTGTCTGTTTTTGCTTGGTTGCTGATTCTGTATTGGTACAGAGAGTCTGTGCCTGATCTGGTTTCTGTTGGGGGTATACTTCCAGCTGCTGGTCTGACCTACATAGGATTCTCGGCTCTCTGCTGTAGATCCCTGGCAATTCCCGCCTTTGGAAGGGTTGAGCACCCTAGACTGCTCATGTTTGCTCCTACGAGTGCTCTTGACAAGATCAGATGCTCTGGATGCACTCTTCCAGATGCTGGAGTTGGCTATGGGCTCCTGATGTTTTTGTTTGGTTGTTTTTTGGGGGGGCCGGTTGTGGGCTTGAACTCTAGGTTTGGGTGCTGTCCATCAGCTCTTCAGCTCAAGGCTGGCACCCTACCATTTGAGCCACAGCACCACTTCTGACCCTTTCTGCTCATGTGATGCTGAGGAATCAGATCCAGGGCCTCATGCACCCAAGACTATCACTCTACTGCTGAGCCACCTTACCAGCCTGAGCTCCTGCCTACTATCAGGTGCTGGTGGCCTGTGTTGCCCAATCCCAGCCTAGAGTATATGGGTTGGGTTTTGGTGGGGTTTGGGCTTCTCTTGTCCTGAGCCTCCAGGTCTTTTGTTGTCACAGATGTACTTCCCAAGGGATACAGTTCCCTGTTTTTCATCCCTCTGCTGAGGCGTATGCTTAGTTGGGAGGAATTGGCTCTGTTGTTCAGGCACTGGATCGCCAGGCCTGGTTCTGGTCCCCCGCCTGGGGCACGCCAGTTAGGCCTGTGCTGCTGTGTATACCACCTAGGTTATGCAGCCTGGGGTACACAGTTTAAATTTCTGCTACTGTTGGTTGTCTTGACCCAGGGGCACTGTTCCTGGCTTGGCTGTCTAAGCTCTCTTCCAGGGGTGCTCTTGCTCTAGCCTGGCCAGCAGAGTGTGTTCCCAGGGCCGGTGGAGCTCTCGAAGAGTTCCCAGTTTTAGTGGGTCCTGTGGTCCGGGTGTTGGGGTAGGGAGTCTGGGTCAGGGTCTGGGGATTCCCTCCAGATCTGCTCTCCTTTGAGGGATACACTGTCCCCTGTGGGGTATTCACCCTGGAGCTAGTTGTTTCTGTGTGGTGTAGGTTGTCAGTTGCTGTTGCAATCCGAGTTCAGTTGGGGTGGTTGCAGGCTGGGCTAGGGGTGGTGTCTCTGTGTTTCTCTTCTGTCTCTGCCTCTGTCGAAGCTGTCAGGTCCACAGTGTCCACACTCAGGCGGCTTCTGCATCTGCATGTAGCTCCCTGTGTCTCTGGGACCCTGGCAGCCCCCATCGGGTTGTCCCAATCGATGGGTCTGACACCTGTACCTCAGGCAGATTCTGCATGAGTGATCTGCAGGCAGCCCCCTGTGTCTCTGGGACTCTGGCAGCCCCCGCCATGCTGGCTGGCCATGGCTTGGCATGCTGCCATATGGCCAGTGAATGTTAGGGGAGGGGTCTTTTGCTCTTCTCTGTTCTGAAATTCTTCTTTTCCTCTCTTTCTTTTTTGTTATTTTCCACCTCCTGTTTGTCTCTGAGTGTTCGTCTTTTTGTTGTTGTCGGTCTCTTGGGTCGATTAAGCATTGGAACTCGAACTCTCTTTTTGTTTGGGGAGAGCTTCAGTGTTTCCCTACTGCTTTGTCGCCATCTTTGTCCTTCTCTTATACAATAAAAAGGAAAACACAAGTTAACTTGATCTTTGTCAATCCTCTTTGTTCCATTCCCCTCCTAGGATCAGTTTCCACATCCAGGAACAGTTACTTCCAGGAACAATCGATGGTGCTGCTTGTGGTATAATGAATGTTTTCTGGCTTCACCGAAATAACACAAGGACACCTTTGGACCTGATGTAACACGTGTTTCAGAGACAACTTAGTAAAGAGAAAATACCAATTATATTGCTTATAAATACATTATCCATGAGTATATTGAGTTCAAACTTTGTAAGTGCTCTGTAAATTAAGGCGAATTTTAAATGGGAAGAAGGTTCTCAGATCATTTTTTATGAGTATATATGCTGCACATTATTTCCCAAGTGTACATGAGTTAACAGTTAGGGAAACAATAGCAATAATAGGAGAAAGAGAAGTTCTGTGTTTAAGTATAAGGGTTCATTACACTATAGAAGACTCTATAAATAAGACAACATTGAAACAATAAAGCCAAGTCCAGTATGTAGATTTATGAGAGTGATATAGGGAAAGCATTACTCCTACGAGGAATACGAAGTATGAGCCCACTCTCTTTATAAATCACGCTTGTTAATCACGCAAATTTGTAGACAGTAGAATGGAAGAATAATTCTGTTTATAATGCAAGTCAGATATAAGATCATGGACTTAACTGGAAAAAAAAAGTCCATCTTGAGAGAGCAGGGATTATACTAGCCATGAACTGGTGGATAAGATCACATTTTTCTCTTTCCTTTACTTATATATTTTTTGTTGGTGGTGGTCTTGGCACTTGAACTCTGGTCCTGGGCGCTGTCCCTCTGCTATTCAGCTCAGGTTAGGATCCAGCGTGGGGAGAACAGTCTTTGAGACACTATAATTAACCAGCCAAAAGCTGTATTAGAAGAATGGCTCAAGTGATGGAATACCAGTCATGAGCAAGATGGCTGAATAAGAGCTTGAGGCTTTTGCATACATACATACAAACATACACATAAACACAGAGGCACTTATATGTACACACATGAATACACAAATGAAGCAATTCTCAGAATATGTAGAAAAGGAAAAGTTAGGAAACAATAGATAATATGTCCTCAGTAAGATGAGAATCAAGTCATAATTTTTAATGTTAGAAACTCCTCAAGTGAAGTTTCTTCAAAAAAGTTTAAGAATATTACATAGATAGGGACCAGAGATAGTAAGAGAGTCAAGTAATCATTATGAAAGGATCAGATCCATGAAGGAATGAATCAGAGACCACAAATGTGTATCTGAAAATGATCATATCCTCTGTGAAATGTTAGAACATCTTTTAAAATAGTACATGAACAGTCGGAGCAGTCTAGTGGATGATATCATTGGAGAAGTTCAGAATTGCTAGTCTGTATCTAGATTAAATAAAGCAAGAAACTATGGCGGGTCAATGTGATACAAGCCTAGGATTCTAGCACTCAGACTGACAGGAGTTTAGAAACTGGAATTACATAGTGACACCCTTCCTGCACCAGGTAGTATAATTTTGTCTTAATAAAAGAAACCAAACAAGAAAGGAATACACAGTTGGAAGGTTGGGCTAATTTTGTCATAATGTTTTGAGAAGTCGTTTCCTATTGAAATGCAACTCATATATAATCCTCAGTTCTGCTTTTAAATGGTCTCTTCATTACAGAACATTCCTAGATGCAAAATGGCTCATGATTCCCATCCAGAACTTGAAAAAGTAAGTAATCATCATTCTGTTAGATTCCAAGAAAAGGATGAAGGATTACAAAAGATTAAGCCTGAAGATATAGCAGAGTTCGTCTAATGTAAGAATTTATAGATCTTGCTTAATTAGATTTTAGATTTAAAATATATATTTTGGTTTTGTTTGTAATTTCATATTCTATAGGATACTACAAAATTCTTTTTAAGTAGAAGGTTTAATTGAAAAATTTACAAATGTTTCTTACATTCTATTTGCCTGGAATATACTTTCAAGAGAGTTATAATTAGAACTCTGTTAATAGAGATTTCAAACAGTTCATGTATAAAACGATAATGTGAATAATGTAGACAGAGTTGCCAACAATAGATGATATTAATTTATGACTTTAGAAAAAGGCAATTTTTTGAGGCTTTGGTATAACATTGTATGAAGAGAATAATTGTGTGACTTCTTCTTTCTTCTACCTGTATGTAACACAGGAAGCAATTTCCTTAATTATGTGTCTCTGTATACAATGAGAAAAATGCTAGGTTTGGGGTTTGTTTTTATTTTTGTTTTATTGTTTTGTGCTAGGGGTTGAACTCTGGGCATGGACACTGTCTCTGAGGCTGTTTATGCTCAAGGCTTGTGCCCTACCACTTCAACCTCAGTACCACTTGTGTCTGGCTTTTGCTGAGAAGTTTATTGGAGATAAGAATCTAGGGAACCTTCCTGCCTGGGTGGGTTTTGAAATGTAATCTTCTGTTTATCTATGATAGCTAAAAAAGTATAAATATAAATAATATTTGCAAGAATACCAGTGGAGGAAAAATGATGCAACCCAATTTATTGTGGTGCTTTTTCCAGAACACGGAGGGTATCACATTAGCAGAGGTGTAGTATTTTTTCAAAATGGAGATAAGCTATTCGTGATGTGAATTAAGGGAATTTTGAGGTGCACCCTACAAGTTGGAAATTGTTGGTCTCAGATTACTTTATTGCATAAACCTTGGGATTGATGGTCATAGAAATAATAGCTTAATCTGATAAATAATTGCTTACTCTTGAAGAATTAATTATAACTGATGTTTCATAGTTTTATACTATTTCAGAATGTGGCTATTTTTCTGTTCACTTCTCTATCTGTAACACCCCATTGGAAAATGCATATATGGAATGTTCATTATTTCAAAATGAGTAGTTATTAGTCATAAGAATTTTGAAGAACACATATATTCTGTCCTCTTAACAACTTATTTACTTTTAAAAGTTCTGGCTTTCCGTAGAATTAAAGTGTTTTCTGTTTTAACATGAGAAAGTACTACATTTATTCTTTTTTCAAAATATTGGCAAGTATATTGTGAAAATATTGTCTAGTTGGACAACATTCAAGTTGATGGCCCTTTGATTAAAATTCAAATTAGATGCCAAATAGTACTGATTTTTAAAAGTTACTACATAAAGAATAATATTTACTATACCAATACAGTGAAATATTATTTCATGCAGCCTATTTTTAAAATTTAATTTTAATGTCAAAATGATGTGCTGTGGGGTTACAGCAATTGTAAGCTAGTGAAAACACAATTTTTCAAACTTGTTACCCCCTCTCTCATTTTTCTCACAGTTTTACTTCACCCCAATATGCCTCACAAGTTGTAATGTACATTTCCAACTTATTGTCTTGTGAGTATTGCTATTGCATTGGTTTGCCCTTTGTCCTCTGTCTCGCCATTTTGTTGTTCCTGTTCCCTTCCCTAATTAAGGTAAATGCATGCTCAATACACAGGGTACCAAAATCAAATACAGCAGGGAATAAACCATAGAGGAAAATCCCAAAGAAAATAGAAATCACATTGTACATTACAAACAACAACTGCAAATAAATATCTCTGTTTCCATAGCTTGGAGTTCATTTTGCTCAGCATCCGCTCATATGATCATATACATGCATAACAAAGCCACTGGAAAATAATAGTTTCATGGACAGTATATCAGGAAAAAATATATTAACTGTTTTTATGGTAAAGGTGGAATTAGGATTGGTGAATTCGTGATTCTGATAAAGGAATTTCAAAAAAATTTAATGTTTATGACAGGTAAATTTTAATTGTTCAACCTTTTTCACAACTTAACCTATTAAGAAAATTTAAAATTACCTGGGAAAATAGGCTTTCATGTAAAGAAATCCATAGAGACTTAGCTGAGATGGAGCAATGTGGGTAAGATGGCTCATTTTCACACTAAATAAACAAACCTCACAAACCTTGCTGTAAATCATGTAGATTCCCTTGAGAATTGTCCTTAACCAGGAAAAATACTCTTACTGTGTGAAAACAAGGTTGTAGTGGAATTTAAACTCAAATTTTGTAAAAAAAATAAGAAATTAAAATTTGTGAATTGACTTTAATTACCAAACAGTAATTTTCTGAATAAGATAATTTGGTTCAAATTATTTAGGGAGAGAGTGTCCTCCACAATGAAAGAGGGTATTGGGTTTACACTTTTCTGTTTGTAATACTTTCCACAATTTCTTTCCTCGTGAAGCAGTGAAACACAGAAAAAAATCTGATTGGATACATCAAACCAATTATTTCGCATTTCTAAGTAGCTCAAAAATATAATATCCTTATTAACATGAGATAATGAAGACTTCTTTTATTACATAAGCCAAAAACTTTTGGGATCAGAAAAGAATTGAGAATATTGAAAAGGTAAGAAAACACGTTCTTAGAAGCCTTAGCTAAGTGTATTGGTTTCTGCAGTGGAGGGAGGCCAAAACTTTTTGATGTAGATTGTCATAATGTTTTTGCTACCTAAAGTGATTTTACAGAGTCTATTTGGCTCAGTGTATTGCAGAGCACATTGAAGACATGAAAATAAATTCCACATCCAAATAAAAGAGTTTTGAAAGAGAAACCATGAAGATATAGCAGTACGGGAGGTCTTATAGTAATTCAGCTTTACTAGACCTGAAGCTGAGAAGCTGTGATTAATTGGAAATCAGTCAAGAGCAAAGAGGAGAACAGAGAAGTAAGACATAGAAGTATTGCCTTTGTAACAGACACTGTAATCCAAGGAATGGGTGATTTAACTCTATTCTTCTCCATACATTTTGTTGAGCAAATGCAAGACCATGAGAAAAATAATCTATTGAAATAATTCTGCAAAGAATAACTTCACTGTTCTTGATATGGTATCTAAGGAGAGTCTTAAGAGTGAAGATAAAAGTGGAGTATTCTTTGGTTTCTTCTAAGCATCTTGTTAGCAAAATATATCTTTGAGGTTAGAAGTGATTGAAGCAAAAAGTGGTGGAGTATTTATTTATTTTTGTTTTTTTAATATTTAATGCCCTAAATTTATTCTAATCTACTGCCGTTCAAGAACTGGGTTACATTATCAAGTAAAGCTAAACAAACAAATGAAGAGTTCGCTGATGTTCCTCAAACCCAAATGATTCACTTTTGAAACTGGAGGTTTCCTTTCTAAGGTCTGTTCCCTGTCTAGATACCCAGGGGTGGGTGCCAATGCTCTCAAGGTAGAGTATTTATTTTTGAGGGCACTTTAGACACGAGAAGATTTTCAAGGTAAAAGAAAAAAGAAAAAAATTATAGCTAAATATTTGTGATTACAGGTTCTTGAACTGGTTTTTTGGAGACAAAGTTTTGCATTACAGTTTATCCTCATTAACATAGATGTTGAGTTTTCGTGGCAACCAAATGCAAAGGGGAAGTTTAATGGACTCACTTGGACAAGTAAACAGTATGATAGAAAATAATGGGAAATAAAATTTAGTGAAATATTTTGAACAATTACTTTGCCAGAACAAAGAAGGAAAGATATAATTCAAAATCACTTGATTTTATTAAAGGTATGAAAAAAGAGTAATGAAGACAGATGAGAGGAAACACAGAGAAATGTTTTCTCTCCAGTAGAATAATGCGTTTTTGATCTTGTTTCTTCCATTCTATCTTCACAAGCTATCAAGTGTGCCTCATGACTGGAGTGTCCAGTTCAGACAAAGAGCACTCGCAGATGAAAAGATTCGCAGTAGATGTAGGTGCTTTATAACCTTTGACAATGTACTTAATCTGTTCTAAATTCTCCCCTACCCCAAACTGCCCTCTTTGAACAGCTTTGTTTGCTTTTCCCAAGACTGCCCTTCATTAACTGCTTAAAATTTTGATAGGTCATATTCGTACTCTCTTGAGATTGTTGTTTGGTTGCGATTTTTGTGTTTTTTGTTTGTTGTTGTGTTTTTAACTGAATTTCAAAAGGTTGTGCAAGTATATTACAATTGAATATGTCCATCTAATTGTCAAATGCTCCAGGATCAGAGTCACTCCTTCTATCATGCTCTACCAACCCCCTTCTCCAAGATTTATTTCAGATTTACCACTTCATTTATTACATGTGTATATTGAGTGTTCTAGATATACTTGCCCTTGTTCCATTTTTCATTCATTCTATGTCTTTACTATTATTCCTCTCAGGTTTCAATTTCCTGATAGTCATTCTGTTAAACTGTCTGTTAATATTTTGAAAGGTTTATATACATCTCCTGCAGTTTCAATCCCGCATATACATGAAGTGATGTCAGCTTATATTTCCATAATTCATTTGCAAGACTGGAGATGTGAAGCACCTAGACATGATTTTATTCTAATCCATTTGGAACATTAATCTTTAGTCAACAAAAAAGTTTAAAAATGGCTTAGAATTTATTGTACTAGTTTTTATAAATGGCTTTGTAAAATGGTGTGATTATTTTATTTATTTGGAAAAAGAAGAAAACTAAGATTTACTACTATAGAGGTATATGATAGAAATAGAAGACAGATTTTATGTTTGTCACATCTCTGATGAGTACCCATATTCAAGACTTGAAGTCACATTTCTAACTATGTTAAACAGGGAACACATAAAACAATGCATGATAAGGCAACTATTAGTGACTTTTTAAAATGTACCTTCTTATGTGATGAAATTTACTTTATTAGCTAATATTTGGGTTTGAAATATAGGATGCTGATCTGTTTAACACATTTCGGGAAGGCATCTACTCGAACAATGCCAATGGTGTGGGGGGTAATATTTCTACAATTTAATGAATGGTTGAACTTGTTTGGGATTAGTGCTGGGTAAATAAATCAATTCTATTGTAACTTGCCCCTACATTGAAAAACTTGTAATGTCACTATCATCTACTTGCCAAGTGTTATTTTGGCGAATGTGATTTTAAAAAGTTTATTTGAAAAGGAATATACTTTCAGAAGATTAAATGTAGGTTATCATTGGTTTGAGAATGACAACATTTTTATACTACAGAACCAAGTTTTACTGAAGTAACAGTTTTTTGAAGCTCTAAGAATCTTCTCAATTAAAGTTTTTCTAAATTATATTTGACTTCTAAGTCAAGATTTCCTAGCCTTGGTAGACCATGTATGGATCTACCGTTCCAGGAAGTATTTTTGGCCTACTTATGCTGGGCTGAAATCTTTCATTAATCATTAGGAGAAGGTATTAAAAATATTCTTGTGACATTTGTGATTTTGTTCACTCAAATGGGCTTGTCATCTGTAAATTGAAAGTTTGAATTACAGTACTTTCTCTCATATTTTATGATCTCATCTTTCATTTTAAGTTGACTTGCATTTCACAATAGCTTACATCTAAATCCTGCAAGGAATTAAGGACCTGAAATATTATAGGAAATGAGAAATTGAGACATGTCTTCAATTACTTACTGTTGGCATGTTGCATGGGCCTAGGTGAAAAGTCTTGCTTTTGTTATCTGATGATGCAGATAACTGGGAACTGGTATCCTAGGACCCGTGGGTCCTGCAGAAGAATAATAGCTTTTAGACATCATATCAGCAAAATTTTGGTAAAATCAGTAAGAATGCTTCAGAAATATGGAGAAAAACAGTTTGGGACCAGCGACTTAAAACAATAAACAGAGCAGCAGAGTAAAATACATTATAGATTAGAGGAAAACAATACTGTTTTTTTACCATGTAAATTCAGAAGATCAAGAACACTTAGAAGGTATCACAAATTTATACCGAAGACATTGCATTGATACTTTTTATATTCTAAAAATAATTATTTATATTCCAATCTATTTATGGGAATAAATATCAATTTAGTTGTCAAATTATCATCTAATTCTAGTAAGTTTCACTGTGTGAAATTTAAAATCAACACATATAAATAAAAATATGTAAGTATATATAATATAAGAAATTATTTTCCATTGTTTTGTTGTGGTTAGGGTATCAAAGGCAACTCCGTTTTAAAGTATTGTTCCATTATCTCTACCTCAGTTTTTGGTAGAGTTAGATCTAAAGCTTTACCATTTCGAGATTTACAGCCTAGAGGCAAGAGGAAACACTGTGATTAAAACATTACCAATTTAAGGCCTAATATCGAGGACTTGTCCAGGAGCTATGAAAATATTTGTTGATAGAAAGTCAGTAGTGTAAGTTCCTGCCTGGTTGGATTGTAGACAGGCTAGGACATTAGGTAATCATGCATATGAACAATATTTTCACCTTCTTGGCTTTAGCTACTTTTGAAATGTTTGGTATAATAAACAAAGGTATTTTAATAAAATACTTTGAATATCTGCCTTTAGCTACCAACTCATGGACAAGGTCTAAGTGTCCACTGTAGGCTTCCCCAGGAAGAGGGGTATACTCATCCTCATGCCTATTTTTAGAAAATACCTTCTATTCTGAATAATTCATTCTCAACTATTCATCTCTCTATGATCCCTTGTAACTAAGATTAGTTTTGTTCCAGTAAGACAATCTATGCTGTCACGGAAAGATATTCTGGTTGGTCTCTTCCTACATGGAAGAAGGGTAAAGGGTCAGGAAGACATTAGTGCCATTGAGACCTCATTTTGGAAATTTTAAGCTGCAGAAGTTTCGAAGTAGCTTTTAAGAAGGCCTACTTTGAATCCATTAGCTCCACAAAGCTAACTCAGTTGATAAGTAAGTACTTGAAAAGCCATCACCTTTGGACTTAGCTATAAAGGCTTCAAAATATGGTCAAATTTAAAATGAAAAAGACAAAATAGTCTTTGACAGAAAAATTGCAAATGTGAGCAATCCACCATACAATATAAGTTTTTTTCCACTATAAACAGAAATTTAGAGAAATAAGATCAATACCATTTTTAGGAACAATAAGGGTTCATTGTTACAAATAGGCAACCAAGGGTATATGCCTGTATAAAGATTGCATCATTAACTACTTAAATTTAGAGGATACTACAGGCTTCAGCAGCAGTTCTACGCAAATGACAACAATACCAAGATTAGCATGGCACTTGCACAAGGATGATATAAAAATTGGTGAAGTATTCCATATTTTTCATTTTTCAGATGCAAGAAATGAAAAAGAGTTATTAAAAGGTTGATTACAAAAATACAAGTGTAACAGCATATATAATTCATAGAATTAAAGGTTAGGTTGACATCAGTGTTTAAATCTTCACCTTAGAAAGGCCTTTACATAGCATAACCTTTAAACAACTTGAAATTAGATAACATTGTCATCTTATCCCAAAGAAATAAAATACTATAAGGACCTAGGGAAAAAAAGGAATCTTAAACTTTTTCTATAAGGAATGCAATTTGAATGGACACATTTATTAATTAACCTATATATTATAAAACAATGTAGAATTCAAAATATATCTAGGAGAGAAGGAAATGGATTATGGACATTATACAAATATAGATATACTTTTTTCAGATAAGCACCAGGAATAACTTAAGTTTCTATACTATTCATTTCCACAGATAAGTTAAAATTATTTCTGATTTTAAAAAAATCACAAACTCTGCAAAAAACATTATAGATGTATACAAACAACTCTTGAATACATTTTGACATCAATGTCAGGCAATTCACTTGGAAGAATAACATGGAATCCATGATTTTTTAAAGTAAGATATTGCTGTTGCTTTGCATTGTGAAAATATTTTGTAAGGACATGAATGATGAAAGTTTTGAAATTTAAGAAACTTAACCAAACCATTACGACTTTGGAGGGACACAAAGGATGAACTGGCATTTTTGAAATTTAAAGAACTTAACCAAACCATTACGATTTAGGAGAACAATTTGTAAAGCCTTTCACAACTTCAAAGAGGTAGTGATACATACTTATCCTTTTTGGCAATATCAAATGCAGTTTCTTCCAAGTTGTTCTTCAGACCTGGTTTGATATAATGGTTCAACAGAAGTAGATACAGCATATATTTGCTATTTCTATTCCCAGCAGCAAGATGCAAGGTGGTCAAGAGGACTTTAGTTTGGGCATTTGTAGCTGCATCATGATGAAGTAAGAAAGAAACCACTCTGGTATTATTCCACATATAAGCACTATGCAGGGGTGTCCAGCTATTCACAGTTATTACATGAATATCTGCCTTGAGCTACCAACTCATGGACAATATCTAAGTGTCCACTGTAGGCTTCTCGATGAAGAGGGGTATACTCATCCTCATCCCTAGTATTTATATGAGTGGCCTTTTTGGAAAGTAGTCTCCGCACTGTAGTAAGCCGATTAATTTCGGCATCCCAAAGAAGAAATTTACTTGGATCCTTCTCCATTTTTTTCTCGTAATTGATACCATTTCTCATTTTTCATATTGTTCCTTGTCTTCATCAGAATTGCCTAACCAGAGACTTTGAGTACCAGTGGGAATGAGGTGTCAATGAATTTCCCGTATAGTTCACGTTGGTTGAACTTGTTGGAAAAATCCGGTGAATTTTCGGTATGTTTTTTCACCGTGATTTATTTTCTCTTTTTCCATTTTTACTATTCTAAATTATTCTACCAGGAGAGTAGGGATTGATAGAGAGCAGAGAAAGATTTTCCTCCGTATTCAAAGGTACAGACTGAAAATGAGGACCAGTGGTATCTTCATGAGCAGCTTATTCTAGGAATGAGAAAATAGGAAACAATACCTTCTATGTAAATGATTTGGGAAATACCATGATATAGTGTAAGAGTACTCACTATTCAACATAAGACCTTTCTAATAGATTCATAATTTATTGGTACTCAAATTAGAAAAAAAATGTATAATGCAGTAGTAAAATAGAAGTCCTTTGCATAACTACTTAAATTCCTTGTTTTTTTTTTTTAAAGACACTTGTTTTCATCTAAAAAAGTAGGCCTGTTTATTGTCTTTAGGTGATTTTGATGATTGAAGATGCTTAATGAGAAGTCAAAATGTATTAGTAATCCTTTGCTATCAATTTAATTTCACTTTTCTTCTTGGAGAATATAATGATCAAAGCAATAGTTCAGAATCAGCAAGCAATAGTTCAGAATCATGCTTCCAGCACAAGTGGATCACCAGTAAGTAATACTCGATACCATTTTCCAAAAAGGTTTATCACAGATGCAATCAGCCTGCCTCTCTAGTTGCTTTCCTAGCCTGGACTTATTCCTTCATTGTACAGGAAAAGTGTGATTCCACTGATTTCAGTCAGATCTGTTACTAGAATTTTAAAGGATTTAGATGTTTTTTTAAATTAGTTGTGGTGCCTGAACTCTGGGCCAGGGCACTGTCCTTGAGCTCTTCAAATCAAGGCAAGTGCTCTACCACTTGAGCCACAGCACCACTTCCAGATTTTTCTGTTTATGTGGTGCTGATTTGGGAAATGGCAGGGCAGAAAGTGAAATGATACAACCGAAAATATAAAAGCAAAACAAAGTAGGATAATTATGGAGCAATTATATTATCTATGAGAAACATGAAAGAGAGAGAGGAAGAAAGAAACAAATGTGCAATGACCTATCTAGCCACAAAATCCATGCTTCTGATCAATTTACAGAACAATTTTTTTAAAGAGATGGAAATAGAATTCATTTATTTACATTAAATTAGTAAACACATTTTTAGTAGCCTACGTAAAGAGACATACCTTTGACCAAATTACAGACAAGAATTTTAATCCTTGGCTGGGAAGGTGGCTCATGGTATAGTGCTTGCCTTGCAGCTTACTAAAGTGCAGAGACTACTTTCCAAAAATGCCATTCATATGAATACTAGGGATGAGGATGAGTATATCCCTCTTCATAGGGAAACCTAGAGTGGACATTTAGACATTGTCCATGAGTTGGTAGTCAAGGTAGATATTCATGCAATAACTGTGAATGGCTGGACACCCTGCACAGTGCTTCTATGTGGAACATATTGCAACAGCGCGCGTGCACACACACACACACACACACATACACACATATACACACACATCATCAGATTTCTTCTTAAGTATTTTTTGTGCATGTCCTTAAGAAGAAATTTACATTACTAACTTGAATTTCTGACAGGACAATATCATCACTGTACATCTTGCTTCTATGCTCTCAGTTTTAAATTACTATCTAAGTATGTGCATTAGATTAGTATAGGAAATAGTAGGATCCACACTGGTGGCTCATTTCTTTAATCTTAGCTAATCAGAAAGACGAAATCTGATGATTGTGGTTTGAAATCAGACCAAGAAAAAAAGTCTATTAGATTTTGATTTGAAAGTAACCTGCAAAAGCTAGAAATGGATCTGTGGTACAAGCAGTAAAATGCTAGCCTTGAGAAAACTAAAACAAAAAAAAAATAACAATTCTGGGACAGAGACAGGTCCTCAGTTCAAGCTCTAGTATTAGCAACAAACTAATGAATGTATAATTTATTAATTAACTAAAAATAAATTAAGTGGTCACATGTGGAGTGGAAGGTAAAATGTAACAACCATGGTGACTGGCTTATGTATTATTTTGTAATAAGGCAAATTATCATTTGTCCTAAACACTAACATTTTATTTGAACTTTTTTGTACAATAAACCCTGAATTTGGCATGCATGTATATTTGTGTGTGCATGTGCACACCTGTGTGTATGTGTATATGTGTGCTTTGTGCTGTTGCAATGTTGCTTGCCAATATGGACAGGGTGAGGCTTAAAAGAGCTGTTGTTACATTTTTATTTATCAGTGTTCCATTCTGTCATTTCAGTGGAACCACCCTTCTGTACATTTTATTTTTCAAATGATAAAAATATCATTATCAAAGCATTTACACCATTAAGTTAGATAAAAGAGATCACTTTCAGCTCTTAGTATTTGTTAGGTAAGAAGATACACATATAATTAGGTAGTAAGTTATTGCTGTAAGATGACTGTCAGTACAAAATATGTATTTGACCTCTTAAATTGGTTATACTTTTAAGATATACTCATGGAGTGATTTTGAGTGACTTGACCAAACAGGTATTACTTTCTGGTTATTCCTGTGAAACACAAAGTGGATAAACTCTTTACGCATTTCTGTTGAAAATAACGTTTTTGGTAAGATCGTATCTATTCACACTAATATAATAAACCCCGTATTTTTTAGATTTGAATATCCCATCATACTGACTGAAAATCAATATTGTGGATATGCTTGTTAGGTTTACATTTCAAAAATAAAGAAACAAAAAGAATGTGTCAAGTGGCGCTGTAGCTCAAGTGGTAGGGCACTTGCCTTGAGCTGAAGAGCCCAGGGACAGCGCCCACGCCTACAGTTCAAGCCCCACGACCGACAAAAAAAAAAGCATGTGTCATCTCCAGACTGTGGATGCATTTGAAGTTGTTTTGTACATACAAAGATTTCTTCATTAATAGTTCTTTTGTTGGAGTAATTATCACAAATTTAACAAATAAGGCTTTTTGAATATCTTTTCGAATATAAATAACATCTCAGAGCGAGTCTTACAATTTCTGAAAACCCTTTGAATATTTTAATATTATTTCAGTTCATTGACTATAGAGCTAAAGACATTTCTGCAATAAACATTGTTAAAATCTGAAAAAGTAAGTGGGTATATAGGCTTTTTATACATCATTTTATGGAAAGCCAGTTTTTATGAAACTAAAAGAAATAGAATAAAAGAATGTAAGTGAATTGGGGAAGCTAATTATTAGTATAACTTTGTTTTCTATTAGCATAGTCCTTTGAATGTAGCTGATGCAGTTAAATTATGTCCTTTGTGTCACTGTGCTTCAGTTATTTTTAAAATCTTTGTAGATATAATAGTGAATTTGTAGTATAAATAAAGGTCTTTGAAAATGATTTGGATTAATCTTGTGTTTTGTGTCCTACTCCCAAGAAAATGAGTTATTTTCAAGTATTAATAGTTTATGACTGAATCTTCTGTATCATAAGAAATTTTGAAAAAATGTAGTAGTATTGATGTCTTTTTTTTGGGGGGGGGGTGGGTCCGGTAGTGGGGCCTGAACTCTGGGCCTGGGCGCTTTCCCTCAGCTCTTCAGCTCAAGGGAAAAGCTCTACAACTTAAGCCACAGCACCATTTGCAGCTTTTTTCTTTTTGCTTATGTAGTGCTGAGGAATTGAACCTCATGCATGCAAGGCAAGCGCTCTGTCACTGAGCCCCTTCCCAGCCCTTTATGTCTTTTTAAACCAATTGTATTCACAAGTTGGAGAATCTTTAATTCATGCTTAGGTCTTGGAATCTATGATTTTTAACCTCTTGTTCCTAACATTAATGATAGGTCAGACGGCATTTTTGGGTATATGAAAGGTAAAATATTTTTCTGAGGTCAAAATTGATTTTTATCAGTCTGGCTTTAATGGCATTTTAAAGTAGTACCTTTCGCTTAAAATATTGGGTATAAAAAGCAATCAAAACACTTCTAATGGTAAACAACTTAGGTGAGCTACAATGTGGAAATGATTGGTCCATAAGACCTGCAGTCTGTTTCCATCAGGAATTGGGGAGGTCATTCTTTCAGTAAGACTTTGTTAAACAGTGATAGGGTCCCCAGGCAGTGCAGTGTTGAGTGAAGGGATACAATATGATTTCTACTATTTTGAGCTAGAAATCAAGAATGTTATACTTTAGCAGTTCCTTTCACCAGGGAGATATGCATTGATTATGAATTTTGAGTTTTCATATTACCATTACCTATTTTCTTTTTTTGGGGGGGGGGGGGTCCGGTCATGGGGCATGAACTCTGGGCCTGGGTGCTGTCCCTCAGCTCTTCAGCTCAAGACTAGCGCTCTACCACTTGAGCCACAGCGCCACTTCCGGCTTTTTTCTTTTTGCTTATGTGGTGCTGGGGAATCGAACCCAGGGCCTCAGGCATGCAAGGCAAGCGCTCTACCACTGATCCACCTTCCCAGCCCGCGTTACCTATTTTCTAACAAATATAAAGTGAAATATTATGAGTGTACACAATAATTCTGAGAATTTCTCCTAGAAATTGTAGACTAAGTGCTGGTATTTTAGTCATAAAATAGAATGAGGTTAATTGATACAGTGGGAGATGTATCTCAGGATAACACTTACCATGTGTGCAATGTTGTACTAGTAATTCCAACTCTGAAGACTTCAGTATCATCATCTGAGAATTAATAATGTAAATAGTTCCACTTTATGGAATTATTGTGAGGATTAAATTAGATACCATGGTTAAAGAATGTGGAAAAACAATCAATTAGCATTTGGCACATTCTACCTGTTATTTTATCATTTGATGAATTCTAACATTTTTGCCGTGATTCTATATACTGTCTCTTAATGATGTGCAATGTAATGTATTGATATTCATTGCATTGATCACTTTTCTGTCACTATTAGGAAAATACCTGCAAAGAAAATTTCTTTTTTTTCTTTTTGGTCGTGGGCCTGAACTCTGGGCCTGGATGCTATCTCTCAGCTCTTCAGCTCAAGGCTAGCGCTCTACCACTTGAGCCACAGCAGGACTTCTGGCTTTTTTTTCTGCTTATGTGGGGCTGAGGAATCTAACCCAGGGCCTCATACATGCAAGGCAAGCCCTCCAACACTGAGATACCTTCCCAGCCCTGCAAAGAAAATTTCTCAGGAGGAAACTATTATATTGACTCATGGTTTAAGAGAACGCAGTTTAAGATGTCTCCATTGTTTTTAAGTATATTTTTATTATCTTAACTAGTTGTACAAGGAATTTCCATCCAATAAATCATTTTTTAAGTATAATGGATCTTTATATAACTTTTCCCTACCCTTCCAAACCTCACCCCACCTTCATTTTTACTAATTTCATACTATCTGCATTGAATATACTGTCTTCACTCTCTTCCTGCATAACTCTCTTTATTTCTTCCCTTTGATTTCCCCTCATATCTTCCAAGTGATAATTTCCTGGTATTCATTTTGTTGGATTAAAAGTTCAATTTTATAAAAAACTACACCTTTTAAATACTCCTCTGCAAATAGCATGATTTGGTTAATATTGTTTTGTAAACTTGTATAAAGTTCTAGCTTCCAAATATGAGACAGAACATGGGTCCTTTGTGTATCTGGTTCTGACTTAGTTTACTTTACATATTTTTAGATCTATCTATTTCTTTGCAAATAATGTAACAATCTTCATAATTGATAGGTGCAATCCAATTGTGTATATATGACACACTTTCTCCAACCATCCCTCTGCCAAAGGGCATCTGGGCTGTTCCCATAACTTGGCTATGGTGAATAGTGCAGTAGTGAATATGGTTGTGGAAGTGTTTTTACTGTAACCTTTTGGAGGAATTCATCACTATCTTTCTGGGAGCAATCCTCTAACCTGTTTTCCAGAATAAGCACATCCTTCCCTTCATCTCCAACAAAAAGTATTGCAAATCCTCAAAAACACACTACCCCATACAGGTCTCAATAAGCTAAAACCACACTGTGCCCATATTCTTTCAATACATTTTTCATAATTGTACATATAATTTAGTGAGAACCTTCTATGTACTTTCCTAATGTGGGAATGAGGGACATCACAACAGAGTAAAAGATATATACAATTAAAATAGTTATTATCATATTTAAAATCTTGTTAAGCTCTAACTCATAGCCTCACTTACTATTATTTTAATCTTTATTTGACTATCTCCTAAATTATGACAGGTGAGTTAAATACAAAGGCAAAAAGTGTGGTTTGATTTTGACACTCATGTGTGGGGATGCACAATATAGGCAAATAGATGGATTGGAATTAATAGCAATTATCCATTCTGGTAAAGTAGAGATAATTTTCCCAAACTGATTCTCCCAATTCATATTCCATTCAACAAAAAGAAACCTGTAACAATTCCTTTTGTATTGCACTTTATTAACTTTTGTATCCATTTTATTTTATAATGGATGATTTCATAAATCTATTGTAGATACAAAAATATGTTAAAATATTTCTCTCTGAATCCATTGATACATACATACACATATATATTACACAGGTTACAAAGCTAATTTATATGCTTCACATATGCTAGACCAATGTTTGACCACTGAGCTATACTGTCTAGTTATAATCCAAATAATGTTTTAAATCATGACTTTTAAACTTTCATTCCTAGTATGCTTTTTCAAAATTATATGTGATAAAATGGGATCCATAGTCTATCCACCCTAGCAAATTTATTGTTATTTTGAATATTTCCACTGCCTTTCCACTTTCAAAGTCTTGTGTTTGTTATTGATAAAGATTTTACTTTGCTTCTTTTCTCTCTTCATTCTTTTGCCCTTTAGAGATTACCTATTCTTTCTTTTATGTCTTTGGAAATTATCATATTCCTATTACAATTTCTTTACATTGTAACAGGTATATACAATGTTTTATTTTCTATTTTATTTTTTCCCATTTTGGCTGACTTTTAGTCCAAACTATTAGATAGGCTAAAAAGAAACTTGACTCAGGACACTTTATTTTTCTCCTTCTCTTCTCTGAAGCCTTTCTGTTTTTTGAAACACAGGAGCAATGACATATAGCTCCTATGTGGTCCATCATTCTTTCCACTCTCATTCTCCTCTGTTGTACAGCTCAAGTTGTTATCATTCAACTTTATTATGCTACAGCGTTATCTAAATCTTAACTCATTCCTAAAATAATTTTAGTTGTTTCAAGTATTCTCTAAAGACATATCTATATATACTCTATATATAATATCTGAGGTCTTGTGTTTTCACAAGGTACAAAATATGAGTGACTATCAAATATCTAGATATCTCTGCAGAATATTGGTTCATCTGCTCAATAAAATCGTATGTAAATTCAAGGAATACAAGTCAGTCAGAACAACCTTGTAAAATGGTGTAGCTTAAGCCTTCATACTAGCCTTGAATCTTATTTCCATGTTTAGTAGTGAAGGAAACATAATTCTACAATAAGAGCAGACACATAGAAGAATGTAACAGATTTGTCAAAAATAAATTCTTACTTTTATGGTGAATAGATTTTGAAAAGTATCCCATGTCTTTGTGAAATAAAAATAGAATCTTAAATGGGTGTATTGGCACTATTTTCTCTGGAGATTTAAAGAATGATCGTAGACTACTACTTCAATCATTTTTTTGTTTTGTTTTCTTTTTTGTTACTCATGGGGCTTAACGTCTGGGCTTAGGCATTGTCCGTGTGCTCTTCATCTCAACTCCAGAGCCCTACCGCTTGAGCCACCGTACCACTATTGTTTTTCTAGTGGTTTACTGGAGATAAGAGTCTAATGGACTTTCCTGCCCCGGCTGGCTTTAAACCACAATACTCAGATCTCCGACTTCTGACTAGCTAGGATTACAGGTGTAAGCCACAGGCACCCGGCCTACCTCAATCCTTATATAAAAAAATTAAAATAAAAAATAATTATCAAACTAAATGAGAGATGTAAAAACCTAAAAAAACATAAATGTAAAAATTCATGACATTGGACAGTAAAGGTTTCTAAAACTTTGACGTGGAAAGCATCAGTGGCTAAAGAAAAGCAAGAATAAACTGGATTATATCAAGTGATAACTTTTCATAATACAAAGGGCACTATAACCGAAGTGAAAACATCCAACAGATGGAGGGAACATATTTGTTAATGCTATAATGTTAATGCTACAATGATTCTGAACCTTAAGCATTTTTATATCTTCTAATTCTATATAAAGTTTTGTCTAAATAGGATATTTCTTTAAAGAACATATGTAAATTAATACTCAAGATGAGGAGCATATGAAATAAGCTCCTCTTTAGTACCTAAGAAAAAAGAGAAAGAATACTGACTAGTATGACCCTAATATAAAAAATGACACAAAATATAGTAATGCATTTGTGGAGAAATTGATATACTCTTCATATTGATTTTATTTGTATAATACTGCAATCATTTTAGCAAGCAAGTTTTCAAGTCTTTAAAAGGTCAAAGAGAATTGTATAGGGTCCATTCATTACACTTCTATGAATGTATTTTTTTTGTTTTTAAATTTATTTATTTATTTATTTGTTCATTTATTTTTTTGCAAAGAATGTACAGAGGGATTACAATTACATGTGCAAGATAATGAGTATATTTTTTATAAAGTATTGTAACGTCCGCTTTGTTTCCCATTCCCATCTTTTCCCATCCTCCTCCTGCCCTCCCCCACAGTCCTCCCCTCTCCCATACCCCCCACCACTCACAAACCAAAGTTGTAAAGTTCGTTTTGGACATAATGACTTGTACATCGCATTTTGGCTATGGGTCCACCTCTATCCCTATTTAAACGAATTGTTTTTCCCCTTCCCATCCACAAATTATACCGACATGAAATACAGTGAAAGCAGTTGTTATATAATGGGGGAGGGACTTACAAATTAAAAAAGAAATGATCTTATGAATGTGTCATAAACAATCGCTTGAAAGCAAATAAAAAACTTTTGAATACATATCTTAGGGTTCATTTCATTAACATCACCTTATCTGACTTTCTCTGCTTTACTCAAACTTTCGTTTGCATGCTGAACTCGCTAACATTGGTCAGCTCTCCCAGAATTGGAAGACAAAATTGGACTGGTTCCTGTGGATGGACAGTATAAGTGGCTTTCATCCAAGCTAGGATGCAGACCGGAGAAACCCGGGTTAGAAAGATGTGGTCTACTTGTATTTAGAGGCTTATCTCTCCTTTGGGGAAGATGTAGATCATTGAGAATTTGAGCCCTGAAAAACAATTTTGTTTTAAGGCGTCGAATTTCTTTTTTTTTTTTTAATGAAAATATTTTTTATTATACTCAGTGACTCCTTACAAAGAATAGAATATAAAATATGTTCCTTGTATATACTGCGAAAATTTCATTCATTCCCTAGGGCTTTCCCATTCAGAGATTCATAGGACAGATGATTTTGCCAGAAAATAACTTGAGTAAAAAGGCTGTGCCTCTAGCTGAGCTTCATGCCTATAATTGGTTGTAGGTCTTCATATTCAATTCACAATTAGGTTTTTACTAACTCTATACATGCAGCTTCAAGTTAATTATCAGAAGTAAATTCAAGTCGATATACTTTGCAGTATTAGAGACTGCATTTCCAGTAATCATTCTTTTTTTGTTTTGTTTTTTTGTTTGTTTTTTTAAATTTAATTTAATTTTATTTGTGAACATACTGTACAGAGGAGTTACAGTTACATGGGCAGGATAATGCGTACATTTCTTACCAAGCATTGCAGCCTCCTCCTTTGTTTACCCTTCACATCCCTTCCCAGCCTCCCCCCTCCCCCCCTAATCCCAATCCTTCTCCTTCCCTCCCCCCCCCCCCCCCCCGCACCAACTTTGTAAAGCTCGTTTTGGACATGACAACTTGTACTTCTCATTGTTGCAACAGGTCCACCTGTATCCTTAAACAACTGGTTTTTCCCCATCTATGAATGTATTAAAGAGAAGTAATAAACTTGTTTGGACAGAGAATTGTAGTTCATTGACAGTGCACTTGAATAGTATTTGTGTTACCCTGGAAATAATCCCCAAAAACAAACTTTGAAAAGACACACTATAGAGGATGCATGCTGGACAAATTCCTGTTACAGAATTTTATATCTATTTTAATGTCTGTTCTAATATTTATAGCATTTCTATTTGAAGAAATGCAAGTTTGTGAAAATTAGGCTTTGAAAACCTATGAAGGTACAATTCACTTCCAAAGTACTAAAATGTATACAATAAAAGGAGATAATATATTGTAAGTTAATTACATGTCAGCAAAAAACTATTGTTAAAAATTCTTCACACAAAATGCAGAATACTTATAAAGATATTTTTGGTGTTGGCTAAAAACTCTGTAAACTAAAGCGTTTTAAACAAAATGTGATTTCTGTTTATTTTGAGGGTTTTTTTTTGTCTGTTATTTTGAGTTTATACAGAGATAACTCAATCAAAAAGTCTATGTGATAACTGGAATACCTAGGAATTATGCATCACTTATAAGTAATTGATAACCTTTTCTGGAAGAAACTTTTAGCAAATAACAGAAGACACAAATCTATGCATCTGTATTTTATGAAAGCCATACATTACTTGCTTAGTCCAATTGCTTTTCTCTACTTTGCTAGGAAACCAAATTATTCTCAAGACAAGAGCCAAAAGCATTGAAAAGAAACAAAATACACAATCATCTTGATTTATTTGTGAAAATAACAAATGAAATAAAACAATTACTCTTAAGGGGCTCCAATATTAGTATCAATGAAGCGGTTCCTGAATGCCAACATCTATTGAATTTTTAGAATTTCTGTGAACATATAAAAACTAGAACAAGAAAACAAATATAGTCTTAGAGTGAGCCAGCCTTGAAATCATTTTCTTCATTGTTTTGAAATTACAAAACATTGATATTCCTTTGCATTGGAAATCATTTAAAAACATTTATCACTTATTATAATTCAAGTAACAAGCAAGAGTAATTTTATATAATCATTAAAATATCATTTTATTACTATTGTAAAATAGAATTAAAGACCAGTCCCAATATTTTACCTACCCATCATTATTCTTAATTCCTAATCATTACCTAAATATCTTAATCTAAATAGTCATGTCTTTAACATAGACATAAATATTGTATACATTTTAACTTAACATTTTCCAAGGGCATGTATTCATGTTTCTAAGAAATGTTCACAGCAGTTAAAAGATGCTTTTGTAAAATTAATGTGATACATTTTCTTGTTGTGGTTATTGTTTGCAAGGCGTGGGCATTGTCTCTAAGCCATTTTATGCTCAAGCAAAGCATTCTACAACTTGAGGCACAGAGCTAATTTCTGTTTTTAGTGGTTAATTGGAAATAAGAATCTAAAAATTAATTTTCTGTCTGGACTAATTTCGAATATAATTCTAAGATCTCAGCACAAGAATAGCTTGAATTAGGGGCTGGGAAGGTGGCTCAGTGGTAGAGCGCTTGCCTTGCATTCCTGAGGCCCTGGGTTCGATTCCTCAGCACCACATAAGCAAAAAGAAAAAAGCCGGAAGTGGTGCTGTGGCTCAAGTGGTAGAGTGCTGGCCTTGAGCTGAAGAGATGAGGGACAGCGCCCAGGCCCAGAGTTCAGGCCCCACGACCAGACCAAAAAAAAAAAGAATAGCTTGAATTATAAGCGTGAGTTACCGGCACTTGGTTTGATGAATTAAAAAATTTGATTATGTTTAATATTTTTTTCACTTAATGTATATCATTCTACACATAAATTTAGATATATGTATATATTTCTGACAAATAATCTCTAAAAATGTATCTTAGTGATGGGGAGAGAGGAAGTTAATTAATATTGTTTAGGAATTTGCAATGCTTCGAAAATCTATTCCATAATTTGTTATAAGTACATAGTCAAGCTATCTGATTTGGTTTAGTTTTTTGTTTCTTTATTTGTTCAAAATTTTAATATGGATGCATTCACTGTGGTGATATTAAACTTATTAATGAAAAGACAAATAATAACAAAATCATAGACACAAAACAGACTTTCAATAATTAGCACTTCTGATGCTAATAATAATTTTGATGGAGATGATGATGATGACCACAGTGTATCATGATAACGACAATGTTTTGATTGAAAAGGAAGAAACTTTAGACATCTTTAAAGCTAGATTCCCACATTGAATTCATAGTAATAAATGACGTTGGATTACATACAATAAGAATAACAAGAGGAGAGATTCAATATCAGGAAATACAGTCACATAAACAGGTAGAGACAGTAAAATTCCTAATGTTATTCCTGCATACTCCTGTATACTCACTTTTCTTGGTAGTATTTTTTTTTTTGTTTTTCTGGGTTTTTTTGGTCGGTTGTGGTGCTTGAACTCTAGGCCTAGGCGCTGTCCCTCAGCTTTTCAGCTTAAAGTGAGCGCTCTGCCAGTTGAACTACAGCACCACTTCCGGTTTTCTGGTAGTTTATTGGAGATAGGAGTGTCACGGTCTTTCCTGCCCAGCTTGGCTTTGAATAGTGATCCTCAGATCTCAAGCTCCTGAGTAGCTAGGATTAAACGTGTGTGAAGAGCTAAAGTAACTCCATTTTAATATGAAGCCCCTTCAGCTCTCTTGCCCTCAGAGTAACCCCCAAAGAGAGCTGTGCTGCCAAAGAGAAAAATAGTTCTCAGAAAAACCCCAGGTTGCCGCCAACCCTGCCCACCCTTAAGGAACAGAACAGTTGCCCAGGTGTTCCAGCAGAAAAAGGGAAGTGTGATCAGGGAGGACTTAAACCCCCTAACTTGTGAACTTACTTGTGTGGAAACCCCCTGAACTTGTGAACTTGGTTGTGTGGAAACCCCCTACACTTGTTTGTTTGATACTATAAAAGCTGCGCTAATTTTGAATTTTGAGCTTGGGGCCTCTTAGCATCACTGGTTACCAAGTGCGCAGAAGACCAAGCTCGAGCTTGCAATAAACGACTCGTTGATGTTTGCATTGATCATAGTCTCTAGTGGGGCATGCGAAATCTGGGCACTTCACTGTGAGCCAGCAGTGCCTGGCTTGGTGGTATTGTTTTTTAATAAATCAAATAATTTATTTCCACATTTTGATGGACTAAGATATAGTTTTCAACTTATGGTGATTAGTTCAAATAACATTCTCATATAGATACTATTCAAAAACCAATGATATGTTAAGACTATGATCTTCAATACTGCTGTGAACACATGACACAATTTACATAATAGCACTTACATGTTGTCTTAAAAGGACACAGGCCGTAGAGCCAGGAGGTAAAATTTATTTTTATTTCTGCATGAAACAATTTGTAACTTTATACCAACAAACTGAATTTGACTCTTTCCTTATTTGTAAGCTAAGGTGGAAAATGTAAGGACTCTTCACTTTTCCTTTTTCCTGGTCTACAAGTCAACAGTATTTCTGGTAAATTACATTCATTTACAGATGAGAAATGTAAGGCCAACAGTCAATGTAGTGAGTAAATAATGATACTAGAATTTGTGTCTGAGCTCTTCACTCTGTGTGCTTACAAGGAGAGTAATTTAGTGATGGAGAGGACCAATATGAAAAGACTATGGGGAAAAAGCATACTTTCGAAATGGTTGTTTTAGGACTAGGTGACCAGTGATGAGTATTTGAAATAGGCTAGTGTTAGGGGCATAAAAAGGTGTACATAGAAATCATATTAGTGACAGAAACTGAGAACATCTTGATCATTCATCTTATCTAGTGGGCGAGAGTAGAAGGATAAGAAGAAATCTGAAGTGCTTCCACTTCTCTGGCTGGCAACTGTGTTAGTGATATTCTTGTGATAACGACTACAGGTGAAAAAGATGGATTTAGAGGTAAAAATTCTCTGATAGTTCTAAAATTTATGTTAAAAAGATGCAAAGATATGTCTGTTTAGATATCATCAATATATCCACGACCATTAATGTGAAAAAGAATAATAAAATTGGGAGAATTATTGGAGGGAAGAGGAAAAGGAAAGTTCTGACACAAATGTGAGCAATGTGCGCACCAGTGTGGACAAGATTGGAAGAAAGGGATAAATAAGGGGAAAAAAAGTAATAAACACAGATTTATAGAAGTAAAGGAAGGAAAGAATTTTCAGGAAGATATTGTAGGAAATATATTATCTGGATTTGAAAACTAAAGGGACATAGACAAGCAAGTTCAATAAGAACAGTGTTTTGGTGAAAGTCATATTAGTAAAACGTTGAGATATGAATGTGAAGCCATAAAATTGTGGATTCATGAATTCAACAGATCCTGTTGATTTTAAATGTTGGGACAAAATGCTTTTATCCTAACCTTAGAAGAATTATACAGATATAACTGTCATGAACTTTACTTAGAGGTATTCTGTGAATATTTTTGAAGATTTGTTTAGCCAAGAGACTATAGATTGAATTACAGCACAAACAAGCCTAATGTATCCTACAGTTCCGATGAGTGACCAATGAATCTATATCAGGTTGGGATTTTATTGAAATATCTTTAGATATGTTTGTATATTTTATCACCTACTCATTATAAATGTAGGATAAGTAACACTAGGTATTAGGTATTAGAGCTTTTTGGATGTAACTGAAGACTCCTCAATTGATTCTTCTTTAGAATAGAAAATGCTTCAATAGGCATTGACACATCATAACTGCCACATATTCTTTTTAAGTGTAGTTCTTTTTAGGGATATCTCCATGCTGAAATAGCTCTATCAATCAACCTGCCACAAATTCTTATATGTAGGAAGTGCTCTAATAAACTTCAAGCTTTTATTGAATGGAAGAGTTCAGACATTACCCTCACCACCTGGATTAAATGCTTAAAAAGATAATATATTGTGTTTAATGCCTTTCTTCCATTTTCTCATACATATTGTGAAGTAGTGAAGCATTCTGATGTAACAATAATACAGTGGTGACTTGTATTAACACAACATCTAGTTTTCATTCAGATACTTAACCAATTAGCTCCAAATTTTGTGGATATTTATATTTCTCCTGGGAAAACTAATGAGCTCCAAGGAAATGTCCCTAAGGACATTCTTTCAATTCTAATATCACTGTTTGTCTCAAAATGCTTTAAATTCTACACACTCTAATGTGGGCATAGGGTTAAATTGTGGAACTTTTCTCCTCAGAGAGTGAGTACTACCCTATTGCTTAACATGGACAATGTACCTTCATACATAGACTGGGCGTGTGCAAAGAAGAAGTGGAAGTTGAACAATTTTCTTAGCAGTATTTACAGATAAAATGGAAATAGAGCAACTATGAACTCAAAAGGAATGTGCAAAGAAGACAAAGGCCCAAAGTAGAATGTGCCAAGAATTGCTGAAGTATAATTTATTAATGATGACTTGAGTTTCTTACTATCTCTTTTCCCACCTATGTAATATTCTCAAGCTTTTTGGGGGAAATTTCACTTGATGACTTTCAAATATTAAAAATTATCACTTGATTCTATTCTTACTCAGGACCTATTTTCTATTATTTTCTAACTTTTCTACACAATCTGAGAATTGTTTCCTATGTGTGTTTGAACATATAAGTGCCTATGTGTGTATGTGCATGTTTGTATGTATATATGTGTGCAAAAACCTCAAACTCTTATTCAGCAATCTTGCTCATAACTAGTATTCCATCACTTGAGTCATTTTTCCAATGCATTTTTTGGCTGGTTAATTATACATAGTGTCTCAAAGACTGTTCTGCCCAAGCTGGATGCAAACTGAACTTCCCAGACTCCTTTATATTCTTAGGTTATATTTCTCCAAGAGTATCAACTTTTGAACTACAAATATTTTTGTGAGTGTAAAATCTAGCTGTAGCCCAGATTTTTAAATCGAGTTCATATAAAGATAGATGAACATACACATTATATATGCTGAGTGTACACTGTTAGAAATGTAATCCTAAGCAGGGTGCCAGTGGGTCATGCCTATTATCCTAGCTAATCAGGAGGCTGAGATCTGAAGATTGCAGTTCAAATCCAGCATGAGTAGGCAAGTTTCTGAGGCACTTATCTCTAATTCACCAGGAAAGTGGAAGTGGTACTGTGGCTCAAGAGGTAGACACAAGCTTTGAGCTGAAGAGTAGAGGGATAGTGCCCAGGCCGAGAGTTCAGGCCCCACTACCAACAAAAAGAAAAAGAAAAAAAGAAAAAGAAATGTGATCTTAGCCACCAGTTCATTGCTATTATAATTCCTGCTCTCTCAACATGGCCTTTTTTCCAGTTAAATCCATGCTCTTATATCTGACTTGCTTGGAACCGGAATTATTCTTCCATTCTCCTTTTTACAAATTTGAATGATTAGCTACCATGATTTAGAGCTAGTAGAAGAAAGACAGTGGCCTCATCCTTCATGTTCCACTTAGGAGTAATGCTTTCTCTATATCACTCCCATAAGTCTACATACTGGCCTTCGCTTTATTGTTTCCAAGTTGTCTTATTTGCAGAGTCTTCTATAATGTATTGAACCATTATACTTAAACACAAAACTTCTATTTCTCTTATTCCTATTATTTCACCTTCTTTTAACTTATGTACACTTGGGTAATAATGTACAACACAAACACTGACAAAAAATGTTTCTGAAAACCTTTTTCCCAGAGCACTTAGGAAATTTGAACTTAATATACTCCAGGATAATGTTTTTTATCATGTTTTTTATTGTGAAAATGGTGGACAAAGGGGTTAGAGTTACAGAAGTAAGTTAATGAGTACATTATCTAACGAGCATTGTTACTTCCTCTTTTGTTTTTCCCCTGTCATCCCTTTTCTCCCCACCACCCCAATTCTCTCCTCCCATCCCCAAGATGTAAAGTTCGTTTTCAACATAGTGTCTTGTTCTTCTCATTTTAACAACGGTTCATACTGTATACTTCTTTCAGCATTTTATTTCCCTTCCGCTCCCCACATTAGAAAAATGTGTATGCAAGATGCAGGTCACTGACATCAAATACAGTGGAAAAAGTTTATAGCATTGAGGAAGAAAATAGAAGAGAAACAAAAAAACACATAGTACATGTTAGATACATTAAAAACAATAGGAAGAAATTAAAAAACAAGATGTTTCCCTATTTGGCGGTTCATTTCACTTAACATTGTCTTATATGGCCATATGTACATGGATAATGTTTTATAAGCCATGTAAATTCCATATTTTCTCGTTACGAAGTTGTCTCTGAAACACGTGCTACCTCATGTCCAAAGATGTCTTTGGGCTATTTCAATGAAGCCAGAAAACACTCATTTTAAGGAACTTTTACTGGAAGTAGAAACTGACCACAAAGAAATGACAAAGTTCAAGCTAATTTGTGCTCTCGTTTTTACTGTATAAGAAAATAATCCAAGGCTTGAAGGAAACTCTGTCCCTGACTTTTTTTTAGTGTGCTCTTTACTCATAAAACTTTTCTGTAAACTTCTACTTGAGAATATTACAAAAGGAAAAAAATATGCCATTTGAAGGCCAGCATAGAAAGAAAGAAATAACATTGTTTTACAGTGTTCTACTTCAAAGACACAAAGACATGGAGTTTTAAAATGTCTTATGCATGGATATTTAACTCCTGAGATGATTCTCTAGTTGCAAAAGTCTGCTGTCCATTCCTTTATTCTGGTCCTGAGTTCGACATAGCAATAAGGATTACAAAAAGCAGGATCCAGTAAGTATGATCAGCAAAAGGAGCCTCTTTTCAAACCAGTGTTTTAAAGATGGTCCGAAAGAAATATATGAGATTTTTTGTTTGCTTGTTTGTTTATTTAGTTTGTGCCACTTCTGGGGCTTGAACTCAAAGTCTGGAACCTGTCCCTGAACAAGTGTCTTTCCTGCCCACATGCCCCCAAAGCTAGTACACTACTGCTTGAGCCAAAACTCCACTTCTGGATTTTTGGTGTTTAATTAGAGATAAGAATTTGACAGATGCTCCTGCCTGGGTTGGCTTTGAACTGAGATAGTAAGAAAGCTAAGTGACATCAACTGTATGGACTTCTCTTTTGAACCAAGACATACTAGGTGAAGTTTATTATAAAGGTAATATTTCAAAATTTTTAAAAGAAGAGAATATGTCCAGCAAAGAAGCCATAACATAAATAACTCAGCAAAAGTAGGTACACTGAATCATGTTGGAAATTTTTTTTCTGCTTGTGAAGATTACTATTGACTTCGTCATTCCTTTTGGGGAAAATTAAAGTCATATTTGTCCTTTTTCTGTTGGTATTGGGGCTTGAACTCTGATCTTGGGCAATGTCCCTCACCTCTTCAGATCAAGTTGAGTGCTCTCCCAGTTTAGTTACAGCATCACTTCCGGGTTTCAGGTGTCTAATTGAAGATAAATGTCTCATGGACTTTCCTGACCAGGCTAGGTTCAAAATACAATCGTCTGGTCTCAACCTCCTGAGTAGCTAAGATTACAGGTGGGAACCACCAGCATCTGGCTCATATTTGCATTTATGTGCACTTAATGACACTGTACACAAATAATGGAAATTTGAATCAAATGATGACATTGCAGCTTTTCAGAAAATTTGAGGTAGCAATAAATATGTCATCCTTTTCCATGTTGTTACATTAATGACTCATGTGCTATTGGACTCTTACTTTAGCATCCTCTGATGTCTGCGTAGGTGGATTTAGTATAAATAATTGTTAATAGAGAAATAGAGAAAAACTGAGATTTTTAGAAAACAAAGGAGATCAGATATGAAAGAACAACATAGAATGAGATACAACTTATCACACAGAGATTAAGATCTAACCTAAGTGACTTAGAATGCTAAAGGCAATGAGGAATAAGCCTAGTTGATAAATAGTTCTTCAATAATCAAATATGGTTACCTAGATGAGTTTCTGGTATAATTTAGTAATTATTATTATTTATTTCTTCCTTCTGGATTTATTCCTTCACTTTTATTACAACTATTAATTAGCTGGTGCCTTTTTGGTGCCACAAGTGACCAAAAAGATTTCTAAATCTCACTTAGACTACTCTTCTCATTGTGATTGGCAGTGACCACTCAAAAGCCTGACATTTTTGAATTTCCAGGATTAATTTTCACCTGATATCTAAGCACATTCCTGACTTTAATTGTCATGACTTACTAACAAAATGTTTTATTTTTCCTCAAAACAATCTTCTAATATCGGTAAAGTACATGAATTAAGAACTATTGTTAGGTCATAGTTGGAAGGAACAATTGTATATTCCAAGTGTAGGTTCTCTATTTCACATTTACTAGCTAAATGAATTTTTTGCCAGTCCTGGGGCTTGAACTCAGGGCCAGGAAATTCTTCCTGAGATTTTTTTTTTGCTTAAGGCTAGCACTCTACCACTTGAGGCACAGCACAAATTCCTTTCCTGTTTATGTGGTACTGAGTAATTGAACCCAGGGTTTTATGCATGCTAAACAATCACTGTACCATGAAGCCACATTCCCAGAATCCTAAATGACTTTTTTAAGATGGCATTAATTTTTCATTCCATTACTAGGTATTATAATTTAGGCTAGGTGGTAGAAATGGAAATGGAAAACAATACTAAGTCCTGTAAGGCTGACATTCCTATCACATCACTAAGGAAGTACAATGCTAAGTTCTGCAGGACTCATAGGGCTGTTGCATGTGACATTATTATGTAAAAAACCATGAACAGTCATCTCTGATATCCATAACATTCTGCTTCCACTTTCAAGTGCAAGAGCCAAAAATCTAAGCCTTTTTATTGATTGGGTTGTTTCCTAGGAAGGAAGAAAGAGGATGTGGAAGGTGATGTTGGAAAAATATTCATATTGGCTCCCAGTGCACATTTTTTGCATTTTTAAAAAGTGCTACTGATGAACTCCCACATCTGCTTGACTATGCTGCCTGTACAAGATGCGGATAAATGAAGACATTTATTCTGGTTGATAGTCACATATATTAGCAAAATCCAGTTCTGGAAAATTTACTAGTATAAAGTATTGTATATAAAATCATTTCATGTCCTAGTAGAACAAGATGTAATATTGAAATTATTTCTCCAGATTTCTTTGACATTTTATGCTGTCTCAGTATTAAAATGTTCTCTAATTCCAGTAATATACAAGCATTAAAGACATGATTTGAAGATCTAAGTAGTTTTAGAAACAAAAGTACATGCAGAGACATGTGATGGCAAGTATGACTGATTGTATTAGAGTTGTCTTCTTTTTCCTCTTCATCTCAAGTGTTGCATATATTGACATATTAGTCTGTCCTGCATCAGTTTCCTGTAGGTGAGATTTACCTCTACTCTGCAATGTCAAGATGGGTCATGTGACCTACTTCAGCTTACAAAAGTGAACCAGAAGTGGTCAAAGGCTATTTCTAGGGGAAGATGCTTATCCCATTGTCTGTGCAGTTCAAAGGGACATGATTAAGTAAGAACCATCAGAAAGATGTAAAGATGCTACATTAGAAGATAAAGGAAAAGACAACAATCTAGATTCTGAAGTTTCTGGAAAGCGGAACAGGAAGTAAATGACTTTTCCACTAGAATCATCTGAAAAATATTTTAGCTCTGTAGGTGGCTCAATTTTAATCTAGTGAGACTTCTTTTAAATTTCTGTCTTTTAGAACTGTAAAATGATAAATACAGATTATTCAAGCCAATTAACTTGTAGAAATATTTTACATCAGATTTGGTTAATAAACTAACTCAGCTACAGCCATTTCCTGATGCAGCTACAAAAATACCACATGTCCTAGTTTCTGAGAATAAGAAAAATTTGCCACCAACTTTGTACACATGGATGATGTGCATACTACTAAGGACCTTGCATTAATGAAGTCTTGAAATTCTGAATAATATTTAAATAAGAAGCTCCCTATCTCCATTTTCACATTTGGGGATCACTAAGTACCAAAGTTATGTAGAAGGTTAGGGTAAGAATGGAGAAATGAAATCTGTCTCCTAATATTATAAACATAGTTTATGTTATTTTGATTTACAGTTTCTAAGGTAATAAAAAAAAAGGTAAAACGGAAACAGTCACCCAATTTTCTATTGTTCCTAACTTTCCAACAGAAATTAGAGAATCCAGTAAAGATACAGCAATCCCAGGACAGTATAGGATGTTATAGTATCACTAGATGGTGAAAAAGAAGTTAACAAAAATGTGTCCCATGGAACAGTGGGAAACAAAATCTACATCTAAAGATTGTGATATTGCTAGAAAATAGTTTCTACTATGCTAATTCTTTGATAATTGAACATAGAGAAATGACAAAGTTCAAGTTAATTTTTGCTCTCGTTTTTACTGTACATGAAAAGAATCTAAGGCTTGAAGGAAACTCTGTCCCTGAATTTTTCAAGTGTGTTCTTCAATTATATAAACCTTGTCTGTAAACTTCTAGTTGAGAGCATTACAAAAGGAAACAATATGCCATTTGAAGGCCAGCATAGATGAAAAGGAAATAACGTTGTTTTATTTTTTTCTTTTCTTTTTTATTTTTATTGTGAGAATACCGTATAGAGGATTTACAATTACATGAGCAAGATAGTGAGTATATTTCTTATCAAGCATTGTTGCCTCCTCTTTGTTTCCCCTTCCCATCCCTTCCTATACTCCCTCCCCTCACCCCCACACCAAAGTTGTAAAGTTTGTTTTTCCACATAACGCCTTGTACATCTCATTGTTGCAATGGGTCCACCTGTATCCCTAGTTAAACGATTTATTTCTGCCCTTCCCCTCCACAAATTATACCAATATCAAATACAGTGAAAGAAGTGGTTATACTGTGGGGGAGGAACATACAAAGAAATCATCTTAGAAATATGTTAGAAACAATTGCATGAAAGGAAAAAAAAACATTTGAATACTTATCTTGGGGTTCATTCCCCTCACATCAAGAAAATGTGGTATATATACACAATGGAAGTCTATGCCTCCATCAGAAAGAATGGCATTTGTTAGGAAATGGAAAGTATTGGAAGAAATTATGTTAAGTGAATTAAGCCAGGCCCAAAGAAACATAGGTCCCATGATTTCCCATACTTGCAACAACTAGTATATGTCTGAGTCAAGCAGAAAAGGTCAGATAAGGTGATGTTAGGGGAATAACATTGTTTTAAAAGTGTTTTTCAGCAAAGAAACAAAGACATGGTGCTTTAAAAGTGCCTTATTCATAGATATTTCACTCTTGACATGATTCTTTTGTTGCAGGAGTCAGTTATCTAGTCCTTTAATCTGCTCCTGAGTTCTCCATAGCTACAAGGATTGCAAAAAGCAAGATACAGTGAGTATGATCAGCAAAAGGAGCCTCTTTTAAAACCAGTGCTTTCAGGATGGTCCCAAAGAAATATATGTGGGTTTTTTATTGTTTGCTTTTTTGTTTGTTTAGTTTGTGCTGGTTCTGGGGCTTGATTTCAGAGGCTGGACCCTGTCCCTGAACAGTCTTTCCTACCCACCTGTCCTCAAAGCTAGTACTCTACTGCTTTAGCCAAAACTCCACTTCTGTCTTTTTTGGTGTTTAATTACAGATAAGAGTTTGACAGACTCTCCTGTCTCTGTTGGCTTTGTGATATTTTTAAATCCAAGTTACATAAACTGTGTGGGCTTCTCTTTTGAACCAAGAAATTTTTGGTGAAGTTTATTATAAAGCTAATATTAGACAATTTTTAAAAGAAAAGAATATGTCCAGCAAAGAAGCCATAACTTAACTCAGCAAAAGGTGGACTGAACTATTTAGGAATTATTTTCTCCGCTTATGAAGATTTCTATTGACTTTGTCATTCTTCTTAGGGAAAATTAAAGTCATATTTGTCCTTTTTCTGTTGGTATTGGGGCTTGAACTCTGATCCTGAGCACTGTCCCTCAGCTCTTCAGCTCATGTTGAGTGCTCTCCCAATTTAGTTAAACACCACTTTCTGGGTTTCAGGAAAGTCTCATGGACTTTCCTGACCAGGCTAGGTTTGAAATACAATCGTCTTGTCTCAACCTCCTGAGTAGCTAATATTACATGGGTGAACCACCAACACCCGACTCATATTTGCATTTATGTGCACTTAATGACACTGTACACAAATAATGGAAATTTGAATCAAATGACATTGTAGCTTTTCAGAAAATTGAGGTAGCACTATATATGTCCTCTTTTTCTATGTTGTTACATTATGACTCATGAGCTATGGGACTCTTACATTAGCATCCTCTGCTGTCTCCGTATGTGGACTTAGTATCAGAAATTGTTCATTGAGAAATAGAGAAAGTCTGAGATTTTTAGAAAAGGAGATTAGGTATGAAAGAGCAGCATAGAAGGATAAACAACTTACCACACAGAGATTAAGAACTGGCATAAGTGATTAGATTGCAATGGCAATGAGAAATAATCCTAGTTAATAACTAGTTGTTCAATAACCAAAAATGGTTCTCTAGAACAGTTTGTGGTATAAGTTAATTATTATTATCATTTATTCCTTCCATCTAGAGTTATTCCTTCTCTTCTGTCAAAACGATTAATGAACCTCTGCCTTTTTGGTACCATTACTTACCAAAAAGATTTCCAAATCTCACTTATACTACCCTTCTCATTGTGATTAGCAGTGACCACTCAAAAGACTGGCATCTTTGAATTTCCTGGATTAATCTTCACTTGATATCTAAGCTCATTCCTGGTATTAATTGCAATGACCTATTAAAAAAACGTGTTTCTTTTTTGTTGTTGTTGTTGTTCAACACAGTATTTTAATATAGGTAAAGTCCATGCATGATTTAAGGACTATTTTTAGGTATCAGTTGGAAGAAGCAATTATATGTTCCAATTATGGTTTTTTTTATTTTGCATTTACTAGCTAAATGACTGTTTTGCCAGACCTGGGGTTTGAACTCAGGGCTAGGGAACTGTTCCTGAGCTCTTTTTATAATTTGATCAAAGCTAGCACATTATCACTTGAGACAAAGCACCCCTTCCAGTGTTCCTTTTTCTGGTTATGTGGTACTAAGGAATTGAACCCAGGTTCATGCATGTTAGGCAATAGCTGTTCCATGAAGCCATATTCCCAGAGTCCTAAATGACATTCTTTTTTAATATTAACAAGTTTTTTTGTGAAAATACATTACAGAGAGGTTACAATTACATGAGCAAGGTAGTGAATACATTTCCTATCAAGCATTGTTGCCTCCCCCTTTGTTTCTCCTTATCATCCCTGCCCACCAATCGCTCCCCAGCCCCCCACCCCCGCCAAAGTTGTAAAGTTCGTTTTTTGACATAACATCTTGTTGCAATGGGACTTTCTTAAGATGGCATTACTTTTTCATTCCGTTAATATGTATTATAATTTAGGACAAGTGTTATAAAAGGAACTGGAAAAGAATACTAAGTCCAGTAAGGCTGACATACCTACAGATTGTGAAATAGCTAGAAAATAGTATCCACTATGCTGTCTTCAATATTTTAGGTTTGATTACACAAAAACTTTCTTCTCTTAGGAAATGATCCTTTATTAATACTCAAGATTTGTAGCTTACAACCCAGAAACAAACAATGATTCTAAATGTAAACAAGCATGATACTATTTGCAACCAAGCCTACTTCCATCACTATAGCATATAAATAAGAATGATCTTGGAGAATAGTTAAACAGTCTTGAACTTTTTCATACCTTTCCTCTTCTCCAAAACGAGAAGCCCTAGTCAAGATATGATGAACATTAATAAAGTATTTTTATATTTTTTCTTGTTCACACCAAAGCAAATATAATTTCCTCTTTGCAAGCCTGACTTTGAAAGAATCAGACCCTCAAAATTATTTTATAGATAAAACTTACTGCTTTGGCTTAGATGTTTTCCTGCCTTTTGTGGTTGCTTTCAATTATTTTGGCAAATACATAGAAAAACAAGTTAAATCCATTATGCTTATGTTGGATTGTTCAAAGTCAAGCTGTCTTCAAAGAAAGTTTTCTGTTTCCTTTTTCACGGATAATAAAAGTTTAATTATTACTCTTTAAATGCAACAAAAACGTGATACTTAAATGTATATTCTCATTGAAATCGGTGAAAACAGGAGTGTTTGTGATTGCTTTTTTAATTGTTTTCAAGTATTTTCTTTGGCTATATTCATTATTACCTTTGTTCCTGTCTTCTAATCAAGAACACAGGATTACCCAAAAATTTCCTAAGATATAACCTGTTTGACAGAGAAAAAAATCGATGTATAATTAAAGATTTTCATCTCTTAAGAGACTGAAAAGCTCAGAAGACATTTTGCTGTTACTGACATGGTTAAGATGAATTGAATATTTTGGTTCTTAAACTAAGTGAAATACATGTAAAATGTTACAGTTGTTCCAAACAATGGTTTTGGCTTACACGTTTCTGCTCCAATGAGATGAAACCTCTGACAATGTTGGAGGGCATATCGATGTTAGGGTAGAAGGGTTAATGTTAGAAAGCCAAGGTAGATTCCTAAAACAGAATTGCCTATCACGTATCAGTTAATTATAGTTAAGGTATATAAGTATATAAACATACAAATATGAATTGAGTGAGAAATGTGTGAGTTACAAAATTGATTCAATGACAACTAAATCCAGAACACACTTCTCTATATTTATATAAACTAGTATATCTATTGAGGATTTAAAAAAAATTAGAATATATATTTTAACATTTATGGCAAAATATGTGTTTATTTGTAACTGTTTATTTTTAATTTTTGTCAGTCATGGGGCTTGAAATCTGGGCCTGGACACTGTCCCTCAGCTCTTCATCTCAAGACTAGTGCTTTACCACTTGAGCCACTGCCAGTTTTCTTGTGGCTCATTGCAGATAAGAGTCTCATTGACTCTCCTGCCTAGGCTAGCTTTGAACCATGATTCTCAGCTCTCAGCTTCCTTAGTAGCTAAGGTTACAAGCATGAGCCACTGGCATTTAGCTACATAATTATTTTTACATATTTATGAAGTATTGAGTGCTAATCTCATTCATTTATATGTTGTATAATGATCAAGCTACATCATATCCATTAATTTCTGCATGTAACATTTCTTTTTCGTGAGAATGCTCAAAAACTTATCTTCTGGCTGTGAGAAAATACCTATCCTTAATGTAATCACTTTGCTTATTGTGGTATACAATTAATATATTTACTTTAGTCATGTAAGTATGCTAATTAAAGTTATATAAAACATGAATTGTAAAGAGAAAGAAATTCATGTTTCCATTACTTGTTTTAAGAAAATAGTTATGCCTTTTGTTTTCAATTGTATTTCTGTGGGAATGTGTAAAAGTCATTGACTTAACTGTTAAAATTGATAACAGTTACATTATATCAAGTTGATACAAACTTGTATTTGAAAATTGCACACTTAACACAAATATACTTCCACTTTCCTCTACCACATAATTAAAATAACAGTAAAGCAAAGATTGGTGTTAGCCAGTCACGTGTACAATCTTAGAACTCAGGAGGCTGAGACCTGAATATTTTAGTTCAACGTCAGTCCAAACAGACAAAAATGTGAAAACTTATCTCCAATTATCCAGCAAGAAGCAACAGGTGAGGATGTGGCTCAAGGATAGAGTGTCATCAGGCATGAGCAAAAAATACAATGGAGACCATTAAACACAGAGTTCAAGCCTTAAAAATGAGATATACTTAAAAATGAGATATACACACAAGACAACAGCAAAATTGTACTGTGAACATCAGTAATGAAGACAAAATATTAGAAAAGATCATGAGAAATGTGTAAATATCTGGAAGACAGAAATCATTTGACAGAATTCTGATTCATGAGAGGGAAAAGTCTCAATCTCTTTTGCACAATCACATTGTAGTCATTTGTGTTGAAACCTGACTCTTGGGTAACATGTGAAAGAGTAGTCACAGTGCCTGTGACTATGCACTGCCCCACTCAGAATCCAGTTTCTCTGTTTCTTGATAGCATTTAGTATGGTCATTATTGTATTACATGAAGTAATTCTCATACATGTTTTACGATGCCATTTTAGTTTTAATGTACATTTGATGACTGATGATGCTTTTCTTGTGCTAATTTTTCACAAGATGTATTTTGCTAGTTTCTAATTGATGTTCTTTTAAACATTAGGTTTTGAAAGTTCTATGTAGAATCTATATTTAAAGCATTCTTCAGGTATAGGATTTGCAAATATTTTATCCTGGACTATGGGTACCCTTCATCATCATTATCATCATCAACAGCACCATCGTCATCATATTAGTATTCCTATTATAACTTCTGTACATGTACGTATGTTTCTGGGGCTTGAACTTAGTGTCCCTGGGATTTGTTACAATTTGTTAACAATTTACCATTTGAGTCGTGCCTCACTTCTGGCTTTTTGCAGATTACAAAAATAAGATTCCCAGGGCTTTTATTTTGTGGGTTGCCTTCAAACAGCAATACTAAAATCACACATCCTCCCAAGTAGCTAGGATGAGATAAATGAGCCATCTGCTAACAACATCTATTCACTACTTGTATTTGAGCTTTCACAGACTAAATTGTTCTATACTTTTATTGAGTTCAACTATATCGTTTTCCTTTTGTATAATATTTTTTCATTTTATTTTATTTCATTTTTTTGTGAACACACTGTACAGAGGGCTTACAATTACAAGGGCAGAATAATGCGCATATTTCTTATCAAGCATTGAAGCCTCCTCCTTTGTTTACCTTTCACACCACTCCCAGCCTCCCACACCACCCCTCATCTAATCCTCTAATCCTCCACCTTCCCTCCCCCTGCCCCGACCCGCACGATCGTTGTAAACCTCGTTTTCAACATGACAACTTGTATTCTCATTGATGCAACAGGTCCACCTGTACCCTTCAATGACTTATTTTTCCCCATCTCCTCCACAAGTTATACTGACATCAAATATAGTGAAAGCAGGGGTTATACTGTGGGGGAGGGACATACAAAGCAACATAAAAATAACCTTATAAATGTGTTAGAAACAAATGCATGAAAGAAAAAACATTAAAATACATACCTAAGGGTTCATTTTTCTAACATCACATTATCTGACCTTTTCTGCTTGACTCATACATATACTAGATAATGCAAAGAAGGGAAACCAGGAGATCTATGTTTCTTTGGGCCTGGCTTACTTCACTTAATATTATTTTTTCCAAGTTTTTCCATTTCCTAACAAATGGGGCAACGTCATTCTTTCTGATGGAGGCATAGAATTCCATTGTGTATATATACCACATTTTTTTGATCCATTCATATACTGAGGGGCATCTGGGTTGGTTCCAGATCTTAGCTATGGTAAATAATGCTGCAATAAACATAGTTGTGCTGGTAGCTTTAGTGTGGTCTTGTTTGTGAACATTTGCGTAAATGCCCAAAAGTGGGATTGCTGGGTCATAGGGGACCTCTATGTGAAGTCTTTTCATGAACCTCCATACTGCTTTCCAATGTAAAGTTGAACAACTTTACATTCCCACCAACAATGAAGTAAGGTTCCCTTCTGTCCACATCCCCTCCAGCATCTGTTGTTGTTAGAGTTCTTGATTTTTGCCATTTTGACTGGAGTTAGGAGGTATCTCAATGTTGTTTTGATTTGCATTTCTTTTATGGCTAGGGATGTTGAGCATTTCTTCATGTGTCTATTGGCCATGCTTCTTTCTTCTTCAGAGAATTTTCTCTTAAAGTCTTTAGCCCAGTTATTTATTGGGCAGTTGTTTCTTTGAGGATTTGTTGTTGGGGGATTTAATTTTTAGAGTTCCACGTATATCTTTGATATGAGACCCTTGTCTGTTGTATGGCTAGTGAAGATCTTCTCCCAATCCGTGGGCTTTCCATTGATCTTGCTAGGTATGTCCTTTGCCATGCAGAAGCTCTGCAACTTCATGCAATTCCATTTGTCCAAACATTGTTTGATTTGTTGTGTTTCCCCGGTCCCTATTCAGAAAATTTCGGCTGGAGCCAAAGAGACCTAGGGTGTCTCCTATTCCATGCTGTAATGTATTCAGAGTGTCTGCTTTGACTCCGAGGTCTTTGATCCATTTGCAGTTGATTCTGGTGCAGGATGATATATAAGGATCTCGCTTTAGTTTTCTACAAGTAGTTAACCAATTTTGCCAGCACCATTTACTGAAGAGGCTCTCTTTCTTCCATTCTATTGTTTTAGCTCCCTTATCAAAGATTAGATGGCTATAGGTCTGTAGGTTCATTTCTGGGTTTTCAATTCTATTCCATTGGTCCTGAGGTCTGTTCTTATGCCAATACCAAGCTGTTTTGATTACTATGGCTTTATAGTAGAGTTTGAAATTTGGTATTGATAATCTTCCAGCAGTGTTCTTTCCGTTGAGGAGTGTTTTGCTAATCGGGGTCTTTTATTGTTCCATGTGAATTTTTGGATTCCCTCTTCTATTTCCTTGAATAATGAGGTTGGAATTTTGATAGGTATCGCGTTGAATTTGTAGATAGCATTGGGAAATATTGTCATTTTCACTATGTTAATCTTTCCAATCCAGGATCATGGGAGGTTTTGCTAGTTTCTAAATTCTCTTTTGATTTCCTTTTTCAAGTTTTTAAAGTTTTCATCATAGTGTTCCATCACTTCTTTGGTTAATTCCTAGGTATTTTATTTTTTGTGGGGCTATTACAAATGGAGTTGCTTTCCTAATTTCATCCACACTTTTCTCATTGTTGGCATACAGAAAAGCCATTGATTTTGGGGTGTTAATTTTATACCCTGCTACTTTGCCAAAGTTTTGAATCAGCTTGAGTAATTTGGGAGTGGAGTCTATGGGATTCTTTAAATACAAGATCATGTCATCTGCAAAGAGGGAGCGTTTTATTCCTTCTTTCCCTATTTGGATCCCCTTTATGTATGCATCTTGTCTTATTGCTGTAGATAGGCATTCTAATACTAGAATGAAGAGAAGTGGAGAGAGTACACATCCTTGTCTTGTTCGTGAGTTAAGAGGAAATGGCTTTAGTTTTTCACCATTAAGTATAATGCTGGCTATAGGTTTGTCATATACAGCCTTTATTGTATGGAGGAATGTTCCATGGTTTCCTAATTTTTCCAAAACCTTCATCATAAAGGGCTGTTGGATCTTATCAAATACTTTTTCTGCATCTATTGAGATAACCATGTGGTTCTTATTCTTGCTCCTATTGATGTGATGAATAATATTAATTGATTTGCGTATATTGAACCAGCTTTGCATCCCTGAAATGAATCCTGTTTGATCGTGGTGTATGATTTTTTGGATGAATTGTTGAAGTAGACTGGCCAAAATTTGTTGAGAAGTTTTGTATCAATGTTCATCAAAGAAATGGGTCTATAGATCTCTTTTTGATGATTCCCTGCCTGGTTTTTAGCTGAGGGTTATGATGGCTTTATAGAATGTGTTCCAGCCCGGCGCTGGTGGCTCACGCCTGTAATCCTAGCTATTCAGGAGGGTGAGATCTGAGGATCGCGGTTCAAAGCCAGCCCGGGCAGGAGAGACCATGAGACTCCTATCTCCAATAAACCACCAGAAAACCGGAAGTGGCGCTGTAGCTCAAGTGGTAGAGCACTCGCCTTGAGCTAAAGAGCTGAGGGACAGCACCCAGGCTCAGATTTCAAGCCCCACGACCGACAAAAAAAAAAAGAATGTGTTCGGTAGTGAACTTTCTCTTTCAATTTCATTGAAGATTTGGAGGAGTATTGGTGTGAGCTCTGCTCTAAAGGACTTGTATAATTCCACTGTAAAACCATCTTGTCCTGGACTTTTCTTAGCTGAGAGGTCTCTTATTGCTGTTTCTATTTCAGTGCTTGATATGGCCTGTTAAGATGGTTTAACTCATCTTTGTTCAGTTTTGGCATGTCAATATTTACTAGGAAAAGATCCGTTTCTGTCAAGTTCTCAAACTGATTAGCATAAAGTTTTGATCAGTATTCCCTTATAATGTTCTGAATCTTGGTCGTTTCCGTGGTGATGTTTCCATTCTCATCTCTGAGTTTATTTATTTCGGTGAATTCTCTTATTTTTCTGTTAAGATTTGCTAAGGGTCTGTCAATTTTGTTAATTTGTTCGAAGAACCAACTCTTTGTTTTATTGATTCTTTCTATTTTTTATTCTAATTCATTTAATTTTGATTTAATTTTAATTATTTCTTTCCGTCAACTGGATTGGGGTTTAGTTTGCTATTTTTCAAGGAGGCTCAGGTGTCTCATTAAATTTTTAGTTTCAGTTCTATCGAATTTGTTGATGTAAGAACTCAGAGCTATAAACTTGCCACTGAGTATTGTCTTTGCTGTGTTCCTTTCTTTTCCTGATAAGATTTGCTGGGGGGTCTGTCTATTTTCTTAATTTTTTCAAAGAACCAACTCTGTTTTGTTGATTCTTTCTATTTTTTTATTCTAATTCATTTATTCTGATTTAATTTTAATTATTTTCTTCCATCTATTGGATTGGGGTTTATTTTGCTATGGACGTGAGAGGGATTTGGGGGTTACTGCCATGTTATCCACCTTCTTGGGGCCTGCGAAAACTGGGTTCTTCCTATGGTTCTTGGATTCTCAGTTTGGGTGCAGTTTCTTGGCCTTTATTGTGGTCTTCTTGGTTTTCTATGTATAGGACATCTTTAAGAATGTTTTGTAGGGCTGGTTTGGTGGAGATGTATTGTTTCAATTTTTTTTTTATTATGGAAGGTTTTTATTTGGCCTTCAGGTGTGAAGGAGACTTTAGCTGGGTACAGTATTTTTGGTTGATAGTTGTTTGTTTTTAGGGCATGGCTTTCATCATTCCAGGCTCTTCTTGCTTTGATTGTCTCTGCTGAGAATTCTGAGGTGATTCTAATTGGTTTCCCTTTATAGCTGATTAATATCTTCTCCTTGACAGTTATAAGGATCTTTTGTTGGTCTGAGTTTATCCTGTGCGGATTATAATGTGACCTTGGGATGTCCTATTCTGGTCTGGTCTATTTGGGGTTCTAAAAGCTTCTTGTATCTGAATAGACCTATCTTTTTGCATGTTTGGGAAGTTCTCTGCTAGGATCGTGTTAAACAATCCTAGGCCATTAACTTCTGTTTCTAGGTGCTCGTCTACACCCATTATCCTTAGATTAGGCCTCCTGATGGTGTCTTCCAAGTGTTGGATAGATCTAACATATTTCTTGGACTTGTCTTGGATGGTTGTATGTTCTTTCTCTATAATATCTAGGCTGTCTTCAATCCCTGAGATTCGATCTTCTGCATGGTCTAACCTGCGGTCAAGACTTTCTACTTTGTTTTTTATTTTTTTCCTTCTCATTGGTCAGCTTTGATGGCTTCAAATTCTTTTTTGAAGTTTTGTTTTAGATCTTGTATGAACTTCTTTACTTCCTTAATTTGGTTTTCAGTGTCTATTCTCAAATCACAATCTAGTTCAACAGATACATCTATTCAACATCAAACAACTATATGTTAATGGATACGAACCGCAAAGAAGAATTTGGAAAACCAGAAATTATTAGGGTTAGAGAGAGATGTGGGTAAAAAATACGAATAGATTGATGTGGGAAGGCACAGGGAGAGTTAACTTAGTCCTAATCTCAAAGCAGGAGATAGGTTGGGTAGGATGAAAGTAGAGAGAGAAAAAAAGAAGGGGAAAGGGAAAAGAAAAGAGACCAGAAAAAATAGAAAAGTAAAAATTAATAATATTATGCAGAAACGAAAACAATCTATCTAGAGGAGAACATGAATATGATGAGAGAAGGGGAGGACTATAAAGGAGATGTTAAGAATTTCAAAATAAAAATGCTTAAAATATTATATAGGCATAAAGAGGTAGTACTGCTATTAAGGAATTTAAGTCTCAGAGGTTTTGAATTGAGTAATAATTTTGTGGAATAAGTGTGTATACAATATGGGATAGGGTCTAATATTCAACTACGGGTTTATCTGAGGTTGTGCAGGACAAGAATTAAGTCACATAAAGAAGAACGAAAGAGAGGAAAAGGTGAAAAGGATAAGGAAGGAAGAAAAAAAGATCAGAAGTTCAGTAGAGCTAATCAAAAAACAAAAAGATAATTAAAAAAAAGAGAACGAAAACAAAAAAAGAAAGAAAAACGCATACTCACGTATCCCTAAAATAAAAATTATAAGAGGAAAAAAAAGTTACTGGAAAACAATTTTTTTCAAAACAGGCAAAAATTAAAGATTAAAAAAGTTTTAGCAAAGAAAAAAAAATTTTTTTTGTATAAGGTTCCAAAAAAAAAAAGAAGAAAAAGAAAAAAGAAGTTCTTTGATTATTTTGGGAGGGGTGGGAAAAATCCTGTATCTCCCTTGTGTCTGTAACCAGTCTCTTGTTGGAGTCTCTGGTCTGCTTGTGGTCCTGTGGCTTGGTTGGTTTCTTAAGTCAGTTTGTTCGAACAGGCAGAAAAATGCTCTGCTTTACCCAGGATTTTGCGATCCTCCTCTCAGGCTAGTTCAATGGGAGGCAGATCTGCTTTGAGTATCACCAAAGAGGGGGATGCAGTGATGAGGCTAGGTTCTGGGTAGAGTTGAGGCCTTTCAACAAACAGTAGCTTTTCCCGGAGGTTAGTTTGTGAAAAACTCACAGAGCCCAGCCTGGAGCCATTCTCAGGATTTCTGTTTACTGAATTTCAATTGATTGTCCAGGCTGCTAGAGGGAGGGGCAGGCTCTGGCTCTGATTACTCAGTGAAGAAAGCCACTCCTAGGGCTGGCGCCCAAGCTGGTTGACTTTTTCCTGGGTAGAGCTGAGTCTGGCAGGTCATGCCATCGTTAAGTTCTTGTGACCTGCTGAATGACCCCTTTTATTCCAAGGCTTGAGTTGGAACTAGCAACTCCACCGAGCTTTGTCGGTATCCAAATAGGAGATCTCCAGTACTGGTGGGAGGGAGGGTTTTCCTTCCTTCCTCTGCTCCCTGAGAAGGAGTGAGGACATCAGGCTTCTACTCACGCCGAGTCTTGGTTCCTGGGTCGTCTCTGGTCTGTGAACTGCAGGATGAAGATGTCAGCTCCTTGTCGGTTCTTGTTGGTGTTTAGTAGAATCTGCTCACCTGCTGCGTCTGGCTCCTTCGTCCTGAACTCTCTGTGGGTCAGGTATGGTGTCTGCGGTCGCTGCCACCACTGCTGCCACTGCCTCTGTGGCTTCTGGCAAGAGCTCAGATCTATCTCCTTGCGTGGATTGTCCTTCTCTGGCTTGACTCTCTGTCCTGTGATGGCACACTTGGTGTGATTCTCTGGCTAAGGACTGTTCACTGGAACTCTAAAACTGCTTTCTACGCGAGAGCTTGTTTAGACTCTAGCTTCTCCTCCGCCATCTTCCCAGAATCTCCTTCCCTTTTGTATAATTTTAATGCTAAATTTAAGAATGCTTCATCTCCAAAATTATCAAGACATCTTCCTTTGCTTTTCATTTTCATAACTCTTTTTGTTTTATATACGTTTTAATCCTGCTAGAAGTTCATATTTGAATAAATTTTTATGTGTAAGTAAATGTTCACTTTTTAATTTGCCCAAATTCTGTCTAACCTATCACCACTTATTAAAGAGAATGTCATTCCACAAATATTTGGTTTAACCCTTATTAAATATTCCTTGATAATATTTATGTGGATCTAATCTGGTGCCCTACAGACACTTTGAGCTGTATAATCTTTCCTCTACAAATATAACAATTTTAAACTTACACCTTTACAATTTGACAGAGAAATATATTACAGATTATCTTTCTTTGTCAGTAATTCAAAGATTGCTAGTCAGGTGTTTTTAGAAATTGTCATAAACATAAATAAAACTGTGAAGCTGGCCACTCTTGGCTCCTGCTTTTAATTCTAGCTGCATAGGAGGCTGAGATCTGAGCATTGCCATTCAAAGCCAGCTGGAACATGATTGTCTTTAAGACTCTTATGTCCAATTAACCACCAGAAAACTAGAAGTGGCACAATTGCTCAATGACTAGAGCATTCACTTTGAAATGATTAGCAGAGGGACAGCGCCCAAGGCCAGATTTCAAGCCCCATGAATGATGATAAAAAAGGCAGGAGACAATTTATATGTTTGCTCAAATGTATCCTCCATCCCACAAAAAAATGTATGTCTCCATTTATTTAGATTTTTGCTTTTATATTCATTATATTATAATTTTCAATGACAGTGGGTGAACACACTTTAACAC